>NC_061778.1:22122750-22132750 GCF_022458985.1 Mugil cephalus | reverse complement strand
ACCCAAAATTATTGTATAGGACAATTAATTGGGTAAAAACCCCCTTATTTTTTCTTACTTGTCGGTTTTGGTGTTTGACTCTTTTTAAATGTGAATAAAAAATTTGAATTTCCTCTTTAAATCTTTTTTAAAAATTTTTTAACAGAAAATGTGTCAAAAACCGGGAGAATTTGGGTAACAGATTCAAAACCCTTTTTTAACCAGACAAGGAGAACGCTTTTGGGGTCTGCTGACTTCCCAGAATAAACCAGGTATTCGTAACAAAAGGAGTAAAAAAAAACAAACTGAAAAAATGTGTTGTATTTTCTGAAACATTTTTCTTACACAAAAATCTTCTTTTTCCCAAAGAAATTTAATAAATTCTGCATTGAGACACATAATAAAATCAGTCTTCACATTATCTAATAGAGTTGAGCAATATCTGTGCTTGGATTGAATGAAAATCCTCATTGGTTATCTGACTGTGTCTGCGTTCTGTGATAGGTGCTGTGCCGCGTCCTCCCCGACACACATACACATGTCAATCATTTGACTGGATAAGGGGTTACTCATGCAACAGGAAGCAGTTTGTGAAATTGTGTGACGCTTGTTCATCATGTTTGAACATTCCTTGTGGCGTCCCCCAGGGGTCAGTGCTGGGCCCTAAACTTTTTATACTAAATGTTATTAATATTGGGGGGTTTCCCAAAGGGTTTTAAAATGATTTTTTTTTGCTTTATGAAACAAAATTATTTTTGGGCTGGAAATGACTTTCAAAATGTAAAACAAGTGATCAGTCTGAATGAATAAAAATTTAAAAACATGGTTGGACAGGGGGAAATTTGAGTGATTGAAGGATTTCAGACCTTTTAAAATACATCGGGGACCTACCAATTCAAATGGTTAATTTCCAAAAAAAATGGAAAAATTTGCAAATTTTCTTGGGGCAAAAAACCCCCCCGGGGGAAACACCTTTTTCCCCTTTTAGGCCCCGTATCCCCTTACTTTTCCCCTTTCTCCTTTTAAAATCCCCAGAAAAGCCCCTTTTTCCAAAAACCGTTGGGGGGAAATTCATAGAAAAACCCAAAAACTCATGAAGAGTCAGTTTTGGATTATGATCCCCAACAGGCAACATTTAAAAGGCGCGAATCAGTTAGTTGAAGAAAACCAAATTCAAAAGGGGCAAAAAAACTGTAAAATTTTTAGAAATGACACCGGGATGGCTTTTGGGGGGAAATTTATTTGACTGGATAAGGGGGTTATTATCCAACAGGGAAACAGTTTGTTGGGAAAATTTTGTTTTAGCTTGTTGATGCTTAAAAAATTTTGCTTGAGACCCCATAATTTAAAAATTTGTCTTCACATTTTTTGACACAGTCGGGGTTTAACTATTTTGCTTTTTTGTTTCCCTACTTTCTCAAGGGGGCCAGAACTGAAAAAATTCTGACAGAAGGGCAATTATGAGTGTGATTTCCCCTTTTCCCAAAAATCCCGTATGTTTTTTAATTGAGTTGAGCCGGATAAACGGCTTTAAACGGGGGATCCCCCAGGATCGAGCACTTTTTGCCCAGGGAGAATATTATACGAGTAATACGGGGTCAATATCTGTGTTGGGGTTTAATGAAAATCCTCATTTTGGGTTTTCTGAAATGTGTCTGAATTCTGGAAGGGGAATGCGCCAGCCCCTCCCCGACCACAATTTCACATGTGTTGATGGCAACCCTCCCCTTTTTCCCCACACTCAACACCTGGTGTGGGTAGGGAAAAAAAAAAAAATAATAATAATAATAACTTAATTAAATTTGGGAAAAGCATGTGTTTTAACATTTTTGTAAAAAATTGTTCTGTAAATAGTTTGTTTTTCCTTTTTAAAGTCAAAAACCCCAAATTTTTGATACTGGTTTTAAAACCCGCCCTTTTTAACAAAACTTTTTCCCCCCTTCCCGGTTTTTAAAAGCTGCTCGAGTACAGAAATTTAAAATGCAGATAATGCTTTACTCGCTCACCCTAGTTTTATTAAATCTTTGTGTTTCTGTTTTCAGTTCCTCTGAAAAAAAATTGGGTGGAGGTGGAGGGAAAAGGGTCATGTGGCTACAGTGGTCTCCCCTCTCCTTACGGAGAAAAAAGGGGACAAACCCCTAGAGGTTTTTTTTTGTTTTTTCCCCTGCCCCGGAGATGCTTTCTGTCGGGCATTTTTAGTGCAAAATTGGACAGACACAGATTGTAGCTGAGGTGAAGGGGGAAAAAAAGGGGGTGAGTGGGCAGAAAGATTTACTGTGTGTTTAAAGGGGGTGAATTAGAAAAAAGTAAACACAGTTGGGGGCTTCCTGCATGGGGGTTCCTGTACTCATCAGGCCTCGTGAGGGGTTTTTTGATGAAAGCACTGAGCTTGGGGAGAGGCCCCTTTCCTGTTGGAGGGGGGAGTGAGCAGAGTTTCCCGATATATTTTTCTATGAGTGTAAAGGGTGTCTTCCTCCAGGGAGGGGAGCGCCCCCCAAACAGGCTGGAGTATGTCACTGAGTGGTGTCGGTGATGATGGACTGAAGGGGGTTTTTTCGCCTTTCTGTGCTCAACCCACGGGTACCAACCTTTAAGGTAGGGGCAAAGGGGCCCCAAAGTTTTTTCCAGGGAAATCTTAACTGTAGCTCAGTGTTCACCCCACCCGTACAAGCTGACGTTTTTATGCAAAAAAGATTAGATTTTCTTTTTAGTCAGTGTTTTTTAAAGAATTCGCTTTAAGTTTAAATTTGTCTTAAAAAAGTTGTGGGGAAACCCATCATTTTCAAAAGAACCCAAATTAAAATTAGTTAAAATAAAAATAATTCCTTTCTCTTTCACATTTGGAAAAATGTTCAAAGAAGGACAATAGTGGAGGAGCCCGTGTCCCGGTGAAACCCCTTTTCCCCGCCTCTTGGTGTCCTACAGTCTGGGCTTTTTTCTCCGACTGTCCTTCCTCGTTCCCAAACTCTAAGTGGTCCCGCTTTTTCCTTGGGGGTCTTTTCCCAGGGAACCCCGACACTGGGGTCAAACCCAAAGGCCCCTGTAGGTAGAGTGACAATTTTGTCTGCTTGGGGTTGTGGTGATTGTCCCAGCTTCATTTATATTTGTGTTCTTGAAATGTAAAATCAAGTTTGGGTGAGGGGCACAAGTTTTTACAGGATGTTTTAAAATGTTGAATTTTTTACAAAAAACACCCCTCAGGGCCCAAATTTCTTTTGGTGGAGGCAGGACAGGCCCTGCAAGGGCCCGGTGAGTACAAGTTGGTCAAGTTATTAGTTTACAAACACAATGTTCCTAATGATGATGAGTTTGTGTCATCATTATCACCATCAAACTGTATTTTTATAATAGCCCTTTCCCCCCCTTTCCTACGAAAAGCAACACAAAGTGGTTTTACCACACATTTAAATAACATAAAACATTACAAGAAGAAACAAAGTCAAGAAGCCCCACCCTCTCTGTATAAGGACGGGGTGCCACCACAGAGATTGGGGGGGGGGGGGTGGGCCCCACACCTAAGTGCGGAGTGTACAACCACCCGGCCAAAAGGGACCCAAAATGGGCGGACACCCCCATGGGGCAGTCAGGGAAAAAACCCCAAGCGTGGCTGACCCCTAGAGGAAATACTGGAGAACTAAAAGACTAAAATGGTTAGAAATGAAAATAAATAGATAGATAAATAAATGAATAAAAATAAATAAGTTAAAACACCCTTTACTCAGTAAAAATACGATATGAAAGTAAATAAATGAACCATGTTAAAAAAAAGCCCCATTTTAAAACACTAAGGACTTTAAAAAAAAATCAAGGTAAAAAAGAATCAGGAAAAAATTTAAAGTAATTTAAAAAAGAGTTAAAAAACAATTAAAAACATGTAACAGTTGATTTTAAAAGTTTGGGCTTGAGATCTTTTTTGAAGGGATCAAAAGTCTCTGCAGCCCGAGGTTTCCCCTGGGAGCTGTTCCACAGTCAGGACCATAATAAAATGAATGGCGCCTCCCTGTCTGTCTTAGGGTTTAAAATTGTTTATATTGTTAAAAGGGGCCGGGGCTGGGGGGAAAACCCCAGGGGTTTTTGAGGGTTTTATATGGTAAAAGTTTTTCCAGCAAGTGTGATGGCCCAATCCCTTTAGGCCCTTTTTTAAAAATTTTTAAAAAAATTTTAAGTTGGAAATTTTTTTTTGGGGGGAAACCAGAGAGCAGAGCATTACAGTAATCCAGGGTGAAAGGAGTTTAAAAACCAAGGGGGGGATCCCATGTTAGCCCGGGGAGAGAAACGGACAGACTCTGGCTATATTCTTAAGATGGTGAAAACCTTTCTTTGTTATGTTTTTGATATGTGGAATAAAACTAAATAGTCCCAAAAATCTTTTCCCGATTTTTTTTACAGTTGTGTGCCTTAAAAAACCCGGAGTTTTTTGGTAAAAATTTCTCTTTCTTTGGGATTTAGGCCAATGGGCCCAAAACCCCCTTTTTTTTGTCCTGGGTTTGAGCTGGCAAAAAAAAAAAAAAAAAAAAAAAAGGAAAAAAATTTCCCCTTTTTTCATCTGTTTTGGGTGCTTTTTCTAAGTTCAAAAAAAACATCAATCGGGCCCCCCCGTTTATCAGGGGACACAGTGATGAACAGGCCCGCGTATTATCAAAAATTTAAATATGGAAGTGGAATGCTTTTGCCTCCTTTCCCCCCGGAGAAGTTTTATAGGTTTAAAAAAAGTTGGGCCCCAGAATTTACCCCTGTGGAACCCCACACTCAATCTCATGGGTTCCTGAGGAACAGGTATCCAGTAGGGCTGGGTGTATTGATCTAAATAGTGATAGTACTGATACCAAGGGCATTATTGGTATCATATCGATACTAGTGTGCTGAGACTGATACTTTGTTACAGTTTCTCTTGTATACGTCCAGCAAAGTGCTCATCAGAGTCCATACGAACTTGTTTGTGGATGTCTTCTTTAAGGTTGGCAATTTTCTTGTTTGTTTTCCTTTTGGGGGAAATTTTGGGGGGGCAGGGTGGGGGGCGAAGTTGCGCGATGTATCCAAATTTTAGCTACTGAATGCTGATACCCCGGCCCGCTCTTTCTTTCTGTCAGCCGTTTTTTGGTGTTGATAAAAAGCAAATAAAAATGCTAATAAATTCACATTTTAAAATAGCTTTAAGGAGTTTATAAGACCTTTTTAAAAAATTTTTTTAAAAGTTGTAAAAATTTGGGGCCGGGATGAAAAAAACGGGGCGCCAACATTTTGTGCCAAACAAAAATCAATCCCAGAAGGGCCCGGGTGCCTTAAAATGAAATTAATCAGACCTTTAAGTCCCTTCTCCCTGCATATTGCACCAAAAATGGACCGGGGACTGTTGGAAAAAGGGGTTACCTTGGTTTCAAATGACAAAATGTGCATCTTCATGTTTTTAGGATCTTTTTAAAGGGGGAACCCGTGGTGTGGTGAGCCTGTACCCGGAGTTCCCCCAGTCTGTGATGTCCCCAGGGCGCCTCATGTGGAGAGTTTGTGTTCTTATGGATCGATCAGGGAGTATGGGGTTCACATCGCATTAGGAGTGCCAGGGTATTTTTTCTGTTATTTCTTAAGTCTTTGTAGTGGGTTTCCCCTTTGAAATGGTCTTCACTGGGCTTTTCTATCTTTCCCCTTTTAAGGGGCACTCTGTGCTTCTGTTGAAGAGCTTACCCTGGGTGCTATTTAAAAATTTTTTCAGTTTTTTGGGTCCAGGGTATGAAAACCATCTTCCGTAAGTCCCGTCATTTTATGTTTTTTGGTCCATTAGGGGCCAATCTTTTCGGGGGTATTAAGTGGACCACCAAACAGAACCAGGGGAATGGGTTTTTTTGTCCTTCCCACAGTACATTGGAATTAAATTAATACAAAAAGCGTTGAACAGGTTGTGCTACCACATGTAGTGTTTAAATTTTTTCACCGGTTTGCTTTCACCCCGAAGCAACAGCTATGAGCATGTCATGACCAAACCTGTCTGACTAGGGCTTTTATTTTATTCATTAAAAAAAAAAGATTTCACATTTCTGTACATTTTAAGCACTCATAGTGCAATAAAATGTGATTTTTAACAAGGGGAGCAGGTAGTTGTTAATCTTAAGAAAGCCTTTTTTCTTCTGTGTTTGTTTTGCTTTTCAACAAAGCAAAATCGTATCCGATTACTCACTAAATCGGTGGAATAATTGACTGCCCTACTGACAAAACTTTTGTATATACATTAAACCAGTATGAATTTATACACTAAACATGTGTTCAAACTTTGCCTTTGATTTATTCTCCTAGGCTATTTGAATTTTTTTTGGGATGAAATGGTCTATTGACTTTTCGTAAAATAAAAAATGGTTTAAATTTAAAAATTATCACTGATGTAAATGGTTCATTTGGGGGTGAAAGGGATTGAAAAAATTTTGAGAAGGTCTTTAAAAAGCTAATGAAAAAAAATAAACAAGTTTTCCTCTGTATGTACCCTGAGTCACTGACTCTTCACAATGTCTCTTTTAATGTGAAGAGGAACAGGTTCCCCCCTCTTCCTCCAAAAGTCATCATCTCTTTGGTTTTGGAGATGTTCAACAGTAAGTTGTTGTCTGAGCATCCTGCCATGGGTCTTTCATCCTTCATCCCTGTATACTGACTCATTGTGGTGACTATATGTCTGTGAAGGTTCTCAGTCATCCAGGTCATGGTAATCCCTAAAGGCACTGAATAAGGTCAGCTGGACTTGTAGAATTTCTTGAAGACGTTTCGCCACTCATCCAAGTAGCTTCTTCAGTTCTTGAGAGACTTGTGGGGAAGGGTTTAGGTTTAAAAAAGGAAAAATCTTTGGGGGGAAAACCCATCAAAAACTTGCTTAAACCAGGAACTGGTGCCACTATTTTATTTTTAATGGCTGGGTACTTACCTGTCATTAAGAGGGGGGGGGGCTGGGGGGTTTTCCTTTGGCTCTTACCCCAAAGAATGGTTTCTCTAACGATGCTATGTCAGTGGGGGGCCTCCCGTCTCCCAAAGGGCCTTTAATGGCGTTTTAAACCATCTTGGGGACATAAATCAAGACTGAATTGTAAATAGATGTCAGATTAAATCTCAGTCCACCTCCTTTGTTTAGAGAAGGTTTTTCCACTTTAACATAGATGGCTTCCTTTACTCCTCTCTCAAACCATCTGTCCTCTGTGGCCAGGACTTTGATGTTGGTATCTTCAAAGGAGTGTCCATGCGTTTGTGGATGGGTTGTGTTAGATCCCACAGGTACAGGTAAATCAGCTTCTCCATTTATACAGGGTTACAGCTTAATTTTTAGCAGGAAGGGGATTTCCCAAACTGAATTCAATGATAGCCCTTTCTCAAGCTGTTGGTGGGGGAACTCGCCTGGTTTGACCACCTTTTAAAACCCCGACGGGTTTCCCCGGGTTCCCCTGTCCCCCGGAAATGCCGTCAGGGAGGTTTCCCCCAGCTGTGTCCAAGGGTTGGGGTCCCTTTAGTTGTGGGGGGCTTACCCCTAATGGGGGTTTTGCACTTGGTACATGCCCGGTTATAATTAAAGGCCCAGGGAGAAAACCCTTTTGGGACATAAAATTGTTTTTTTTAATTTTGGGTTGGGAAAATGTGCCCCAAAAAGAGCTAGGGTCGGGAGGGTTTCGTTTAAAAATTGGCCCATAGTTTTACTGTCATGAGGCTATTTGGGGAACCAAAAAAAAAAGGGGAAAAAAAATTATCAACAAAAAAACTTCTGACTTTTAGAGTCAAATTTTTTTTTTGCAGGGGTTAAACCCTTTTGCAAAGCAACAGGGTCAAAAATCAATCAAAACCAAAACAGGGATTTGTCTTTAAAAGTAATCATAAATCAAAAAAATCAAAAACAATTTAAAAAAAAAAAAACAAAAAAAAAAATGAAATTTAAATACCCGTCAAAAACAAACCCTAATCTTTTTCATAACATAATATGAAAATATTGATAAAAAAGAATTACTTATGAGCTGGATGAATGGAGTAGGGCTATAGAAATGTCCAAATCTGTCCAAAAATTTTTTTTATGGAAGGGGAAAAAGGGCAGTGGGCCGGGCCTGGTCGATGGACCCCCCCAAAACCCGTTCTTTTACTTTCCGCAGTGGAGTTGGTGAAATTGGGGGAAATCCCTATGAACTATGTTTTTGTTTCCCTTTTGGGAAAAACCCTTAGAATACCCTTTGCAGTTGTAATCCAATAGGGCTCCCTTGACTTTCCCTACAAAGTCCAAAAAATAGAAAACCCCAAAAAGTTTTAAAGATATCCCAATTTTTCGTTACTGGGCGGTGGAATGCAGACGAACTTTTAAAGCCAAAAAAATCCCCTGCAGGGAGTTGGCTCAGTTCCCCATGCAAAAACCCGTTTCCCTGTCCAAGGTTTAAATTCCCGTAAAACACTTACTTTTTTTATTTCTCTTAAATTTTTAAAACAATTTTCTGTCTAACACAACATCAAGGCGGGCCATCCCCACCATCACCCTTTTTCCAATAAGGGGTCTTACACTCTTTTACTTTTTTAATTTTAAAACTCAGACATTTGTTATTTTCTTTATTCCCCACTTGTGTTTGGGTTGTCTTAGGCCCACTTTTTCTGTTTCCCCCTTTTTAAATCCGTGCCTGAAGCTGTATCTGTTTTACTCCCTTCTGCTTTCCCGATTTCACAAACATTAGTTACATTTCTTCAACTATTATTAAAACTTAACCCTTTTGTGTTTTGATATACACTCAATGAGAATAAATTTCAATGATTCAAAATCCCCTTTAAAAACATCAATTCATTCTTCAAAAAATTTTCAAAATTTAAGTTCTGGGTTAAACACTGTTTTCCTTAGGCTGTTGCTTTAACCGGGACTCAAAAAACTTGACAGGTTTTTTGGTTTCCCCCCAAAGTACAAGTCTGTAAAATTCCTCACCCGCACTGAACAGCATACACTACATTACTTTGTTTTTACCTGGGTGTTTTGTCTTTGGGGTGGACAACTTTCTGTCTAAGAGTATTGCTGGGTTTGAAATAAACTGGAATGCGGTGATTTTTGAAAGTTCTCCTCAGTTTCTCCGATACACCAGCCACATAGGGGATGGCAATGTTTTTTCTCCTGCTGTAGGCGTCCCCCTCATCTCGGGCCTTTTTGGGGGGACCCTTTTTTAGCCTTTGGGTTTCTTATACTTGTTTCTGTGTTTTATTAATATGATTGTCTCACATTGTTCATATGGACCATATTGGTCTAAAGTACAGTAAAGGGAAAACAGCCCGTTTAAAAGTTGTGGGTTACAGGCCTGTTGGGATCCCCCATGCTGCAAGTCAAGGCTGAGGGTATTCTAGTCCTCGTATGTCTGTTTGAATGGCATAAGGGTACATCTGATATCTGATTGTCTCGTCTCGTCTTTCCTCCTCTCTCCTCGTCTCATTTGTGTGATGACAGTCAGAGTGTGGAGTACAACCAGAAGACCATGGAGGAGGCTCTGAAGAAAGATTTAGGGAAAATTTGGAGGCTAAACTTGGGGGGGCAGAGATACTGAGGCCGCTTCAAATATCTTTCAGGGGAACCCTGTATTCCCCGTCAGCCGAGACAAGGGAAGACTACGCATGCAAATCGTGTTTCTATCTTTTCCTTGTCTTCCCTAATCAGTAATCTTATTCGAAAACCCTCTCACCAACGTTCATAAAACCCAAAAACCCCAACCTTAAAGTATTAAAAATGTTTTAACCTCAATGCATTTTCGAGCCCCAAAAACAATTTGAAAGAAGTTACAAAGATCTTAGAAAAATGCTGTATGTTTTTTGGGTGTGGGCCTTATGTAACTTGTGTGTGTAAACTCTCCTTCCCAGCTGTTTGTCTTTACTGATGGAGAGGTGGGGGGAACCCCCAAAAAGTCATTGATCTGGTAAAGAAGAATTTAGGTTCCCCCAGGTGAAAAACCCCAGAAACCCCCCACGTTTCCCCCCACTTTTTCTTCAAAGTGTTGGTGGATCTAAATCAAAATGCTTTATTGTAGGTGTTTCTCTTTTGGGAATT
>NC_061778.1:22103826-22122250 GCF_022458985.1 Mugil cephalus | reverse complement strand
CTCATTGGTTAAATTTCCTGCCCACTCGGTGCCCCGGTCCTGGTGTAAACGACCATCATACACATACATTACTTGAATAGTTCAGGCTCATTCAGTTTGTTTTTGACTGACAGCAGTCAGAGAATGAGAACTAGATTTGGTCTGGTTTACTTGGTTCTATATACTTTAACCGTCTCCAGACTGTTGCTGGCCCTCTTCCTAGTGTTAGTAGCATAAACACATATGTCATTGTTGGAAGGGACTATATAACTTCTAGTAAAATAAATCACATAAAAAATAACATAAAGGTTGGGGTGCTGCGTTAAATGTAAATATAAGCCGACTGCAAATCATTTAGTAAATGCATCTACAAGGATTTAGCCTAAATGATAAGCGTGACATGACACCTGTCAATCACTTACAAGAATTAAATGAGTGAAAGTGGAGCAGGGACTAAATCAGCCCATTTATAGTGGGGGGTAATTAATTGGGCATTTTTTCCCTTGCATTCCTTACACATCGTAAGAAAATCAAAACCATAGTCAATGACGTTTTAATGTACTTTAGAAGCTATACTGTGATTATCATTATGATTTCAGGACATGTACTGTTTAAATCCTGTGCACATAAAAAATCCGGGAGCAATAACAGTGGTTACCACTAGATGGCAACACAACACACAGTCTCTGTCGGTGTGACAATGTCTGATAAATCAACAAGGTGATATTTGAAGCCAAGGCGTATTTTTAACAAGAAAAAAAATAAAAATAAATAAAAATTCTGTCCTGCGGTATAAGAACAGGACTTTAACACACCAGCGCGCTGAAGGCTTTAGAGACCAGCAGGCTAAAGTGAATAGGTCTACGTATGTTTAATAGATTAGCGTATCTATGTTTAATAGATTAACTTTTTACCTTCTACGCGTTGTGAAGTGATTCGATGTTTTACCCCGCCCACCCTGTGTTCCTTCTTCAAGGAAAACGAGCATACCCGAGCGTACGTCAGTGCTGTGTGTGCAGCTCCACTGTCAGTAAATTGTTGGAGCTTTATAGTCACTGTCGCACTGATCAGAGAGACCTGGAGTGGAACTGTCCTGTCATCGCTTGTCCTCAGAGGTAAACTTTG
This sequence comes from Mugil cephalus, assembly GCF_022458985.1. NCBI lineage: Eukaryota > Metazoa > Chordata > Actinopteri > Mugiliformes > Mugilidae > Mugil > Mugil cephalus. The sequence continues at coordinate 22,121,146 of NC_061778.1, read as the reverse complement.
TTCTGTTTATGTGCGGTTTATCTCAGTAAATACAAAAAAAGTAAAAGTGAAACTTAAAGTCTCGAGTGAAAGGACACAGAAAGGCAAAAAAAAAACATTTGACTGTCACGTAGTTAAAACTCTCTGTCGATGGGAAACACCTGAAGAGCGGCAGGTCTGAAGATCTGAGATCTCTGGGGAGTGAATCAAGCCCCAGGTGTTAACTCTTGTTACAGTAATAGTGTAGCAGCAGCAGCATTCTGCAGTAACTGTAAGGTAGACAAGGATGACTGGACAGTTCATAATTACAGGCCAGGCGAAAGTTGTTTCAGGTCCGTGTATTTTTTGGTCATTGGATTTTCCGTTCAGAAGAGGATATTAAAAAATGAGGAATTAGTGGTTATTTGATTTTCATTTTAAAATTCAAAAATTAAAATTCGAAGAATTTTTTCGTTACCGGGGTCAAGGGTGATGACCAAGCCTCGGTTGATTTTCATTTTTCTAAAAAGACAGAAACAAGAAACGCCCGTTTTTTTTTTTTGTTTTTTTTGTTTTTTTTCATTTTGTGCGAATGGAATTTGCAAGAGTACGTATGAGGATTGTGCCAGCACACACACACACACACACGCACACACATATATATGTCAACATCTGTTAAATAGCAGCGTCGAAATTCTTTACTTGCTCTTCCTTTCAAAACGGCAACTTCCAGTCACCCCGGTTGTTTCTGTCTTCTACCGATTAAACTTTTTGTTTTTAGAAACACAAAATGAAAATCAACCGATTTCTAAAGGTTTGGTCATCACTCTTGACCCTGGTTACGATTTTAATTTATTTCATTAAAATGAAAATCAAATAACCACTAATTGTTCGTTTTTTAATATCCTCTTCTGAACGGAAAATCCAATGACCAAAACATAGACGGACCGTTGAAGAACTGTATCTGCATCAAAACTATTTTGAGCAGTGATTTGGATCATATGATGATCCAACCACCCTGGTGATAATCTGACTCATATCTGAATGCACAAAATGAGACTGCATACACTGTAGCGGTATGTGAATAAAAGCTTATTAGGGTCAGTAAGTATCAACTCTAAAATAAAAATAAACTGTGTACTATATTTGCAAAGCTCTAACATAGACTTGTGGTTGCCATTATTCCACGAAAACACTGACTAACACAATGAAGAGTCATAAAAAAACTGACTTGATTTTGGGGTGTGTCTGACCTGTGGGAGCAAACTCTGTCAAAGATGGCAGAAGGATTTTTAATAGAACATGTTCTCACTGTAGACTCTGATTTTGTCCATCTCCCCCACCTCCACGGGGTCCAGGGAACATCCCGGGACGAACTGTCCTTCCCTGACTATTTTGTTAAACCTGTTCCAGTCTGCAGTCAAGATCGCATTGCTTTCTGCACGTTAAAGCCATAGTATCATGTTGCCCCAGTGCATTTTTTTTTTGGGTTTTCCCCATTGTCTGGAACAGCCCCATGGAACCACCCACGAATGTGACCAGATAAGCCGGGCATTTTTATTTTTTTTTTTAATTGACAGTGACTATCTCAGTGGGAACCCCTAAATATGTCGGGTTCACCCTGAAACCCTTTACTTCCATTTCAAAACACAGGGTTATTGCCCCATATGCAGAAGGCTAAAAATGCAACTGGGGGGTGATCAGGGAAGGACAAAAGGAAAATACAAGAAATCTAGTGAACAACTTATCAAATGGTGCAAGAAAACCCCTTCAGGTAAATAAATAAAACCCCAAAGAGGGGATTTTGGGGCTAGGCCCCCCACCTCGTCGGGAGGTAAATACACAAAATTTTCCCTTTTCTGTTTCTTGCGTACAGGTACAAGGGTGAACTGCTGTGGCTCTTTTTCCCAGAAGGAACCCCTCCCCTAAGTCACTATTTACCTAAAACCTCATTGTATTTAATCTTTAAAAGAAAGCCTTATTTTGGCTGAAGAAAAACGAACTTTTTTTGTCTTTTAAAAGGTCCACTTTGAAAGGTCTGTATGTGTCAAGCCTCTTGTTTCTGTGCGTTCCTCTGAAAAAGCATTGAGGGGGGGGAGGTGAAGGATCATGGGGACTGGCTCCACCTCCCACAGAAAAAGGGAGAAAAACCACTAGAGGTTTTTTTGGGGTTTTTCCCTCGCCTGGAGTTTGAGCTGTCCTTTTCAGTGCTAAGTTGGACAGACACAGATTGTAGCTGAGGTGAAGGAGAAAAAGGAGGTAGGGGACAGAAAGATTTACTGTGTGTACGGACTGAATTAGAAAAGTAAACACAGTGGGGGCTTCCGGCAGTGTCCCTGTACTTTTACGGGCTCGTGAGGATTATGATAAGCACTGATTCTGGTCAGCGGCCTTCCTGTTGGAGGAGAGGAGCAAGTCCGTTTAAATTCTCTAGAGTGTAGGCCGTCTTCCTCCAGAAGAGCGCCCCCATCAGGCGGGTACGTCATAGCTGGCTGTGCAGGCTAGATGGCGAGGTCTTTTGCCTGCTGTGCTCAACCCTCGTCCCAAAAAAAGGTAGGACAAGGAGACAATAGTTTGCCCAGGAACTTTTAAAACTGTACCAGTGTTCAAAACCTTGCAAGCTGACTGTTTTTATTATAGCAATCACATTCTGTTTTCTAGATCACCAAAAGTGACTTTTCATTGATTTGAAGTAAAGATTGTTACAACAAACAAATAATTACAATACTGGCTTTATATGTGTTTTTTTTTCTTATTGGCCATTAATATTAAATCAACTAATGATAAAAAAAAATCCTTACTGAAAAATGAAAGGAGAGGGAAAAAATGAAATTGCCATTAAACATTTACAAAAATCGTTTCCTGCAAAAATAGAGAAGTGTGTGCATCAACCTTCCGCCCAACAATAAACATGTGACCCAGTTGCTCCCTTTGTTTCCCGGCAGTGAAGACCAGGCCAGGTGACCTCTGTCCCAGCCTCTCTGGTGCCTACAGCTGTCTTTTTCCGCCCGACTGTCCCTCCACGTCCAAATCTCAAAAGTAGGCCCAGCTTTCCCTTTGGATCCCTCCAGAAACCCCCCAACACTGATCAACCCAGGCCACTGTAGGTAAGTGACAATGTGTTGCTGTGGTTGTTGGTATCGTCACAGATTTTTTTATATTTTTTTTCTTGAACTGTAATCAAGTTGGCGCAGGACACAAGTTTGACAGAGAGTTGAACTTTGATTTTATTAAAAAGCGCCCTCACCCACTGCTGTGGGGACAACAGGCCCTGCCAAGCTGGGGGTAAAAATTTGGGTCAAGTTAATAGTTTACAAAATAATGTTCCTTATCCTCCAAATGAGATGTTTTAAAATAAAAATAAGTTTTGGGGTATATTTTCCCGCATGTTTCGGATCTCTGATGGGTGACCATGGTGATGCGACCTGTACCCTGAGTTCCCTCAGTCTTTTGGGGTCTTCACACCTCATGGGGGAAAGTTTTGTTCTCTGATCGATCAGGATATGAATGCGATGACAGCGGAATCAACAGACCCATTAGCAGTCCCAGGGTATTCACATTTTTATTTCTCTAAGCTCTTGTAGTGTTCCTCCATGAAGTGGTCTTCACTGCTTTTCTTCTTCCTTAAGGTACTCTGCGCTTCTGTTGAAGGTTTTCCAATGGGCTGCTATTTCAACATTTACATTTTTTGGGTCCAGCTTTGAAACTTTTCCCGAAAGTCCTCCGTCATTTAGAAAAGGCCCCTTCTTTTTTGAGTTATGTTTGTGTGGGTCCCTTTTGTGTGATGACATCAGTTGTGGAGTATAACCGAAGCCCATGGGGAGGCTCGAAGAAAGTTGAGGAGATCAGGCAAATATGGGGGAAAACAAGATACTGAACCCACTTAACAATTTACAGACAGTCCTGCTTCCCAGTCAGCCAAGACAAGTAAAGACACAAACCATCCGCCGTCCTAAAAGGATTTACATTGAAAAAATGCTTCCCCTCACCCTAACCCAATTATTAACTAATTGAAACCTTTACTCAAAAGTAGCGGCTCATTTAAAGTACTGACCCAGATAAAGTTATTAAATGTGGCCCCCTCCTCAGTATGAATTGTTTGAAAAAATGACTCGGGGAAAGGCATCAGTGTAAACGCAAAATTACTAGTTGTCTACTTACTACTTGGCAAACCCCAAAAGCAAATGAAAGTTGCTTGTTACTGTAACAAGAGTCTGCTGTATTTTTAATTTTTTCGATTACCACACTCTTATTTACCAGGAAAACCCTTTTTGTTAAAGTAATTAGTGTAAACTCTCCCCCCGCTGTTTGTCTTTACTGATGGAGAGGTGTGGAACACCAAAAGTCATTGTCGGGTAAAAAAGAATTCGGGTTCCCACAGGTAAAAACCACAGAAAACCCACAGTACCCCCACAGTAGTGCTTTACTTTCAGAGCTTAATCGGCTATCTCAAAATTCGACTTTCTCACCAGTCGTTGTCCCATTTACATGCAGCGCAAGAAAATCGAATAACTGTTTCCTCTTCCACACAAAGGGGCGATACTTCTTTTCAGCGGAATAATACCACGTTAATATGGCCTGTTTTCCCGGTTGATGATTTTAAAAAAAAAGTCTTTTCATGCGGCAACCGGCATTTAAAAAAACAACCAGACAGATAAAGTACATTTTTTAATCTCGTACAAATTTTTCCTCTTTAGTGGTGAGGGGGTCCATAAGGTAATAATTAGTTTTTTTTTTGTGCATGTAAAAATTGACTGTCTTCCCATGTGTTGATTGGATCTTAATCAAACTCTGTATTGTAGGTTTCTTTTTTGGTTTGGGGGAAAGGGGGCCAGCTCGCTCTTATCAAGGGCTTGGCCAAGGAGGGGGGAGGTCACGCTCAGTTCATCACGGGAACGACGGGATGCAACCAAAAGTGGTAAACCCAAATGAAGAGCTGCAGTAAACCTGTGTTGGCAAGACCAGTTCCAGTGATAAAAACTCAGTGTCTCTCCCAATGTTTCAATAGATTTTTACATTCTCCTTTATTTTTCGGGTGATGCGTCCCATTTGCTCACAAGCCAGGTGGTGACATCTCATCCATGGGATTTCCCAAAAGGGAGTGTCTTTCACGTCCTCCTCCACCAATCAAGCTCTTTTCCGGGGTCAGGGTAAAGGTTTTGGCCAGCTCACTGGGGGGTGGGACAGCCCCAGTCATTTGTTTTTTCTGTCATCGGGTTTGTGATGACAAAATTAACAGATTTCTAACACTGTAATGTTTTCTCGGGATTTCAAGGCAGCAGGGGGCTGTGTACGGGAAGTCGCCTGGCGGGTCTTTTCCTCTAGAACCCTCACTTCAGTCTCCCTGAGGAGCACTGGGTAAAGCGCTTTCCATCCAACACCCCCGGGTTGCTTTCCTGCCTTTTAAATGATTTTGATAAATTTAAAAAAAAAACCCCCCTTTCAGGGGCCCTGGAACAAAACAGTGAAGCAAATGACAAACAACTAAACTCTGTTGAGTGATCCTTCTCTCTGCAGAAAACAGTCCACGGGGGTGCTCGCATATGATTCGCTCTCTGGAGATGGGGGAGAGAGGGGATGGAGGAGTGAAGGGAAGGGGGGGAGCTCAGTGCCCAGTAAGGGGTTTAGCAGTTCTTTCACTGCCTTAAATTGCTGCAAAAAACAGTGATAAGTTTCCCAAAGGACTCTGGTCACCTAAAACCTCATGAGTGTTACACCTCACTTTTTTTGCTTTATTTATCAACAGCTGTACAATACCCGGGATTTAACTTGTACTCTCCTTTCCTTATTACTTCAAAGTGCTTTTGAAACAGATGAGTCCCTGCAATGCACGTTATGGGAGTAGTAAATGATGAGTCGTTTTTGCTTTTGAACATAATTCTTATTTTACGAGTGCAGCAGTGAAACAACAGCCACTTGAGAAAGCTACAATAAAAAAAAAGAAAACAAACAGGGGGAAAAATACAGTTGCCTGTTTCGAATGACACTGAGTTTTTCTGGGTAATTTCATGATTAATCATCATGTATCAATGTGAAGTTTTTTTTGCATTCAATTTTCAGTCATGCACTCCCATAAAAATTTCAATATATTCCCATAATCATTTTAAAATTCTTTCAACATTTTGACAAAAATCAAATAAGGGAAGAGAAAATTTTGTATTTATTATTTTTCATAAACAAAATATAGTTCTGCTTCTAGAACAGTGAATACTTTTATTTCAAAAACTCGCAAAGTACATATGCATGGCTTTATACATATGGGTTTTTCCTTTTGAATTGGAGAATTATTTCCTGTTTTTTTTGCAAACCTGTGCCCCCTTTAAGTCTTTTTAAATGTTTGACTAACATGCTTGATTTAAGACTCAAACTACACGTGAAATTAATTTAAAAGTTGAGGCAGTTGTTGTTGACCCTTAATTTTCTTGGTTAATGTGTTTTTTGTTTAAGGGCAAAAAGGGAGGGGTTTTTTGATTTCTGCATTTTTTTTTTACAGTTCCATGTTCCGCGTTTACTCGGTGACTTGTGAAAGCAAGACTAATTCAGGGAAATTGCTTCCTTTTAATTAAAATGTACAGCATAAACTTACAGCATAAAACGTAGACTCTCCCTAACCCTTTAAAGAGCACTGACAATTCATCATGTCCGTATGCTTTCATAACAATAAAGTAACAATAAAGCTTGGGATTATTGTTCTACTCGATTTGAATATTATCTTCCTGTTTGTATTTTCTTTGGAAACTTGTGGGTGAGCAGAGGCTTTTGAGATGACATCCATTGATTCAAGGCTTTAGCCACCGCAAGACAGGCACTAATGGTCATATATTTTCGTTGTAAATCTGCCCAACCAACCTCGCCAACCTCTACAATACTTTTATATATCTCAGGAAATTACGCCTGGGCCTGAGGACAATGCAAAAGTGTTTGCTCCATCTGAATATGAATATATATAATAATAAACACACACACACCAACACAACACACACACCAAAAAACACAAATTTGTGTGTGTTAAATACTATATTTCAAGGTTCACCCGCCCAAGGGGGGACAGAAGTTTCAGCGAAACAGTCAACCTGAGTACACTCAGTTGATTTTGTTTACAACTAAATGGCTGTGGTCAGGTAAGCAGCATGTTTACATTCAGCCATTGCGTCCTTTGTAGGAGATAATGGCAGCAAATATGTATAGCTTCAAAGACAAACAGTTAACTGGGCTTAAGGAAATTGTCAAGAAGCATACATTGGGTCGTTTTTAACTGATTAGCTGCAAAACTGTCCAGTTGCATTCAGGTATTTTTTCTCTGCGAAACACCTCCTTTTTGAAAACCCCCAATGAGTCATTATATAATAAATCCCCCCAAGCCGCTTAATAAGAAAATACTGTGGGAATGCGGGGCAACATTGTTCATAAATGCCTTTTTTTTGTATCTCTCAGTAAACCCACTTATTTTTTATATAATTTATTTTAAAAATGAGCTAAAAATCAACAAGATTTGACTGGGCTCTTTTTTCTAACACGCTTTCCAGCAAAAGGGTCCCACTTAAAGGTGGCCAGAGTACCTCAATCGACCAGCCGGGGAAGACAATGTGGTGTATTGTTTTTCTGTTTTTTTTCCCCATCTCTCCATTGATTTTGTTAAAAGTGTTTAATTAAAACATAGTTTACTGGGGTCCATGACAGCTCACTTCGAAAACCCCGTCCATCCAGAAGCCCCCGCACAGCCAACGCAACAAGCCACCACACAAACCAACCCCTTCCGCCATCACCTCCCCTCCCCCCAAACCCTTCCCTGCCCGACTACCGTGGGGAGGGTGGATATCTTTGCCTCCAGCGCCCCTCACGAGAAGGATTCGATTCCACCGCACCCCAAAACAAAAGGGAAATATTTCCCAACTCCCCAAAATTCCATCTCCGCCCCCCCCCTAAAAACCAAAGCCGACCCTGGGCTTCCCCCGGGTTTCCCCCCCCTCGTAAACCCCCGACACGCCGACCCCCAGCAGCAGGACGGGACTCACGTCCTCCAGCCATCTCTGTCCAGGGCCAGGTCATATCAATCCAATCTACACCGCACTTGTTTAACTTAGTCTCATCCTTCATCCTTCATCTCTTCCCTTTTCCCAGTGTCTCTCCCTCTTCCCTCCCTTCAGCCATTTCGAATGCAGTGCCTTCGGCTTCCATAGTCCCTCCATCTTCAGTCTTTTCCAACACCTCCATCCCAGCAACCGCCAGTCATAGAAACCAATTTCATCATCTAATCTTTTTCCCACAGGTCATCCCTCCCAAACCTCCCTCCCCCTTCTTTAACCCAACTCTCTTTTTCCCCCAACCTCCCCCTTTATCTTCCATCAACAAACGCAGCCCAAAATTTTATTTTTTACATCTTCCCCCCCTCTCCACCCCCTCCCATTGCAACATCCTCTTTTACCCTTCCAAGCTACAATCCCCTCTTCCCCTCATAGCCCCCCTCCCTCAGAACTCTCAACAGGTAGACCCCTCCCTGCCAATGCGGGGGATGGCTGCAACAATTTTAATGACCTAGGGTTTCACATATTCCAGCTGCCCATTCCTCCACACCTGCTCCTTCTGCGCGGGCAATTCCCCACCGTTTTGTCCTCACAAACCCCCCCCCAAAAAGGACCCTAATTCCAACTTCCCCCTAGCCCCAGCTGTTCCCAAAAAACAGCTTTTTCTCCCCTTTCCCCGGGCTTCTCCACCCATCTGCACCATTCCCCCAAAGGGAGACCTTTTCCCTTGACCTCCGTCATTGGCCCCAGCCCCCTCCTTCACTTTTCGACACAAAACCCCTCAACCTACCCAGAATAAACCCTTTTAAAACATGGTAAACAAAAATTTTTGTCATCTTTTGAACGCCATTTCCTTTGTTTTGACGACATTATTCCCCCAACCCCACAACATCCACTCCACAGAGACACAGCCCCCCTGGATTTGGGGATACACAGGGGACGCTGGTGTGCTTCCCAATGGCCCCTAGAAATGCCAGCACCGTCGCAGTCCTCCACCCAGTACGAGTTGTACCCCATCATCATCGCTACCCTTCTTTGGGGGCATGAGTGATCCAAAAAAGGTAATTCTCATCCACTGTGACAACATCGCCACTGTAAACATCATAAATAGTAAGTAGTAGTATAAAAAATCATTTCCAAAAAACCCGGGCCCAAAAATTAATGCAATGGGCGTTTTTTTCTAAACCTCTTGGAAATTCGGTCCTTTAAATCCAACTCGGATCCTCATCCAATTTTGGGCCCACCTTTTCTCCCCCCCATCTACAACTAAAGGCTCTGCCCCCTTTCCTACTTGCCCACTTTCTTTTCCTACTAAAAGCTGGAATGCTTTAAGCCCCCCACGCATCCTGCAACTGCCTTCCCCTCACTCAGCGCCCCCCTCACTAGTTTATCATACGTCCATTTCATCCAAAAGCACTACCACCAGGTCAACAGCGCACAGCTTCTTCACCAAACTGATAACCCCGGGAAATTCCCCTTTTCCTTTTCCCTTTTCCATCCACACGTAAAGTTTGCTAATCAAGGTTTTCGCAAATCAGAACCACGGACGGGGCGGAACGGCTACCCTCACCGCAACTCTCCAGCTTGTTGCATCCTCCCCCTCAAGGGTTACCTGACCCCATCATCGTTTCCCCGCCAAAAATTTCCCCTTTGGGATTTTGGGGTTTCCCTGATGTTCCGACTTCACTCTTCTTTAACTTCATAAACCACAGGGCACGCCCCCGCCTTCACCCTTTTCCCTCCACCCGCCGGTTTCATTGTGTTCAAACTTAAAAAGGGGCAAGACCGACCACTTGGCCTGTCGCACCTTTGAATTTTTTTGGGGGGTCAAGAGCCGGCCTTCCAGAGATATGCCCCCACCCTGAATCTCACTCCCCGGGTTCCAGCATCCACACTTCGGCAGACCACGCACGATCGATACTACGCCATTCATCAGGTCATTTCGTCGACCCTTTCGTCCTCTTTTCTTCCCCTCGATCCCTCCATCTCTTCCCCTCGACCCCCGATCCCTCTATTACTTCCCCTTGGTCCCTCCGCTCCTTCCGGTCCACGACCCATCTTTCCCTCTCCTTTAACTTGGCTGAAATAAACTACTTACTTTACGTTATGTTACTTTGGTGTCAAATTTTGCTTCCTGGTATTTATCAAACAATGTAAATTGAAAAATTGGAAAATGATCAGAAATGTCAGAATAGAAAATTCCTTTTTGTGATGCTTTGGTTAGAGAATTTGTTAATATATCATCTATTACAGTAGTGGATCTGTCAGTCGCTCTAGTGGGTTTATGAATGATGGAGTAAAGATAATTAGAGTACAGATTATTTAGGAAGTCTTGGGTTAGGGAGTGTGTTTCGCTTTTGAATAGGTTGATATTATATTCGCCAAGGCTATAGCACATTTTGCCTTCTTTAGTTATATGGTCCAGGGTACTTGCCATGTAATTGTTAAAGTTGTTAATGTCAGTATCCGGTGGACGATATGTACTGTAGTGAAGAAAGTGTCAACAACCCAAAACATGTTTTGAATCTCCTCAGAGTAGCCATGGTTTACCTAATGACAGCTTTGCACACTTTGAGGTGTGCAGTTCAAGTGCTGCAGTAATCGATCTCATAACAAGAAGCACTCTGCTAAGTAAAGAGAAACAACAGTTCATCAATACTTCAGGACATGAAGGTCGGTCAAATGCTGTGATGTAACTGTTCACATAAGGACCGTCCAGGAAAGGAAGACCAAGAGTTCCCTCTGCTGCAGAGGTTGAGTTCAGAAATCATCAGTTATCAGCACCTCAGATTACAGTCCACATCAGTGCTTCCCAGTTTGAGTAGCAGACACATGGGTGACTTAGTAGGAGTTAGTGGTTATGTGGCCATTTGTATGTCATCCAGAAATAGTTGAACTGGTAAAGCAGCAGAATGAACCAAACAGTCATTTAACTTAATGTCACCTGTCAGTACCAAGCCCTTTCAATACATTTTGATTGCTGGACACATACCTTTAAATCTGAAATTGATACATTAGCGTGAAATTATTGAAAATAACAGAGGGATTTTTGTATCATTCTTTAAATTTTCTTTTCCTCTGACCTGGTGTGTGCTCCAGAGGAGAAAGCCACTGTGCCCCAGCAGCCTCCTAAAGACCCTCTGCTGCAGCTGATCTCCCTCCAGAAGGCCTCTGGCTCCTGGCTGCTGGATCCAGCTCTGGCTGCTGCACTGGGGAAGACCAGAGAGGAGGTGGAAAAGTCAAAACCTGCACAGGTGAGTTGTTGTCAAAGATAAACCTGATGACACAGGCACTTTTTAAGACTTAAAAGTGTGTGAGCATGCTGTCTTACTTAGTGTAATTTAGTGTATAACATTGTTACTGCTGATGTGGTGAATTAGGTCAGTGAGGAAGTGTGGGCCACCATCCTGGCTCTGATCTGGCTTCATGGTTTCAAGATGGATTCAAAGGAAGAGTGGGAGCTTCTGGCCATGAAGGCTGCATCTTGGCTCAATGCTCAGAACAGTAGTAAGTGTAACAATAATAGTTCATCCAGTCAATCAGAATGTGTGATAATCTGATGAACTGTTCTGTGTTGTTTCTCTAGCACCATGTGTGACCGAGTGTGTGGAGGCTGGTAATGTACTAACTGGGGTTGCAACATGCAAAGAAACGTCTTGGGGATTTGAGGATTTGACTGAAACAACGCTGACACAGAAGCATACTTACCTGTACCTACCATGTACCTGTGTGCAGTGGTGCTGCATTATTTTATTATTGTCTGTCAGCATGAATTTGTTGCCACATACAGTAGCTGTGTAAGAAGCTGACAAACATTATCAATGAGCTGTTTTAGTTTCATCTCTGTACACATCCCCCTGCTCAGAATGATGTATGTGCAGTCTGACACTATTGGTTCTAACCTTAAAGGGTTCGAAGTTTCAGATGTTTCAGATCATCCCACAGATACTTGATCAGTTTGGGATCTAGTGAATTTGGAGACCAGGTCAACACCTTGTGGTGTTCTTCATGTTTTTTTTTTTTTCTTTTCTTGTTGTTGTTCTTTTTGAGTTGTTCCTGAAACGTTTTGTCTGTGTCAGGCTGCTGCCATCAAGAAGTGTCGGTGCTATGCGTTTTTTGCTAAGTAATGTCCACATGAATACCAGGTCCAAAAGCTTCCCAGCAGAACTTTGTCACAAGGTCTCATCTCATCTCATCTCATTTCTGCTACTGCTTATCCTATTGTCACAAGATGATCACTGCTATTTCCTTCTCCTGTTGGTGGTCATGGATGATGGAACATGTAAGCTGCTGACGGGGGATCTTTTATTTGTGCAGCTATGAAGCAGCTGTGTTTTTTCCAATGTTGCAGATTGTTACAGATTATATCTAAATACAGAGAAACTAAATATTTAGCTAATATACTAGTTGACGCTGCCGTTCAGCGGAAGTACCAAAAGTTGAGCAGTGGGACCGGCCACTGCGTCGCTGTTGAAGGTTAAGTTACTCTCTCAGTGCTGCCCATCACTGACTGTATGTTTCTGAACGTTGGAAGAAGTTCCGAACCACTACAGCAACGATAAGTCTGTCCTCCAAATAGCTTGGAGCTAAAACTATGTAGCTAAAACTAGCAGCAGATGTAGCCGAGTCTTTGCTGGATTGGTTAGCGACCAACGTGCAAAACGCGTTTGTTTTGATCCTGCAGCACCATACTGTTTGCTGGACATTTGCAATTCACATCATCTTAAAGTTAATACTACTGGACAGAAATGTCAACTCAGAGCTTCACCACCACTGCACCGGAGTCGGTGACATCCACTGTCAGCACACTTAAGAAACTCAACAAGCTGTGCTTTTAATCTTTGACATGTTTCTACTAGTAGCTATATAAACACCAATATTTATCTATAAACAGCGTTTTATGGTTTTAATGTATGGCTATGTATTAGTACATTTTAATTCATTTTCAGGTTCCTGTGAGGAATGAAGTGCTACAATTAAATAAATAAATACACCACTAAATAATTACTTAAATGTGTCATTAATTAATTAAAATTGGCCTTAAATATATAAAAATATCATTAATGCATTAAAATTGGTATTGAATATATAAATGTGTCATTAATTCATTAAAATGCCAATTCATTTATGTAAAAAACATATATCACTATTTCACTATTTAATTAATTATTTCATGGTCCTGTGTCGCAGCGCATCATGGATTTATTTTATCTATCAAACTCATTGCTTTGGTCTGAAGTAGCATGCTCGGAGACAGACATGGAGGACCTCCAGGACCTCTGAGGGAGTTGGTTAGAGATATTTTACACTACCCAGAGCATGTAACGAATAAAGTTGTGGAATGTCTTGAAGCTTTTGGACTTATTTCTGCACTTTTCAACCAAGATACTGACGACAGAGTGACAGCAAATTTAGAAGAAATACTCGATCGCTTCTGTGGTACCAGGGGCAGGGTGCAACAGGCACAGTAAACCTGACCCTTAACGTAACCCTAAACCAAATAATAACCCTCTAGAATAACTAATGCTCCCCCCAACATTAAATATGTTTTTTTTTTTTTACATGAAATGAATAGGTATTTAATTAATTAATTAATGACACATTCAATAAAACATTTATGTATTTAATTCCATTTTTAATTAATTATTTAATGGCTTATTCATTTATTTAATTGTGGCACTTTTATTCCTCCATACCTGAAATGAACATGAAAAAAATTATGTATTTAATTATTATTTTTTATCTTTCAGGCACACCTGACCAGTTAAATGACCAATTAAATGCAGTGTTAAGGATTCATGAAGTAACTTTTGTCCTGTTTATATCTTTAACACCGGAATATAATTGTGTGATTGTTTACTGACATCTTACTCATTCCTGTACACATTTTTTGTGTTTTGGAGCTAAATGTGGGAAAAGTTGCATGCTCATTTTAACATGCGCAACTTTGCAAACGGCACCCCATATGTGGTGGGGGTTATGGTGGTCTTCATCCCCGTGTAGCTGTTGCTGGTCAGGGCCAGGCTGGGCCTCTCCAAGGTTATCCTGAGTGGGTGAAGGGCTGTGGAATACGGTCAGATTTCCTTCACCTCTCTGCAGTTGGAGGAGAGCCAGGCCAGAGCGACCAGCATCTGACACAACCAGAGACACGCTCCAGACTGACTCTTTGCAAACAGGAGAACAGTTAGACTGAACTCGTGCCGCAGAGCAGGATGGTGGGGATGTGTCAGCATCCTATAGGAGAAAATGTGTCATGTGTAATGTGTCAAGAAAAATCTTCGATCAAGTGTAGCAACTCATAATGTAATAATGACTCATAATGTAATAAAATCATGAGCCTATGACGTAATCATGACTTTTCTTATAATGTAATAATGTATTAACTTATTACATTATGAGCCTTACTGGTGCCACTCTTAATGTAGTAACAGCTCATAATGTAATAATGGCTCATATTGTGATAAAAGTGTTGTATTACATGTATATTTGCCTCTGTCATTTCTGTAGGGTGGAAGGAAATGCTTTCACCCCTGTCTCTCTGTCACTATTTGTGCAAAACTTAGATGCAAATACCTCTGCCCCCAATAGATACACATAACAAGAAAAAGAAGGCTAATTGGTCCAAACTGCATACACTAACAACGAATATGCACTAGGGGAAGAAGTCTGTGTTTGACAATGATTTATACATAGGTGGCACGGCAGTAACCAACTCAAAAGCCAACAGGAGAAGAGGGTAAAGTAGGGAAGGAGGGGGACTGCATTTCATTTAGTTTAAAAGAGCATTTTTTTTTTTTTCGTTAACTGTTGCTACAATAAATATGGGACACAATAATAAGTGAACACTCTTTCCTTCCATGCCACCTGAAGATCTTCCAGCAATGCCACTTAAATAAAGACTTTTAAGCATACCCAAGTAAAAACATAAGTCCAAATAAATTTAACTAAAGAATATGCATGAATAATACATGATCATAATTTGTAGCTGCCAACAAAAAATCAAGTCAAGTCAATCCAGGGGGCACCATTTGTCAATGACCGTGTCAGTGTTTTCTCAGATCAAGGCTCAATGGTTGAATGGGACTGTTTTGTTTTTACTCCTCCGGGTACTCCAGACAATATTTCCGTCAATGTTCAACTGATTGAGTAATATGTATTACACAAGTTAACAAACACAAATAGCAAATAGTATTTTCTGAAGCTCTATCGGTCGTGTTGGTGGCCATGGCTGATCTGTCTTATGTGCCGGTGTCGCCTCATGGCCAATGGAGCATAACCTGATTGGCTAGACTTTGGATGAATAGAGATGGGGAATGATTGCTTCTCCCTGGTCACCGAAACTTAGGACCAGCTTTTTCAGAGGTTGAAATTTGGTTTCTGGTTGAAATTTGGTTTGTTTTTGAAATTTGAAGCGTTGAGGTTGAATTTTTTGAGGTTGTATCTTTGAAGTTTTTTTTTTTTTTTTATGTGGAATTTTAATAGCTTGATTTTATTATGTTGAATTTTATAAGGTTGAATGTTTTGTGATGTTGAATTTTATGAGGTTGAACCTTTTGTGATGATGACTTTTATGAGGTAGATTTTTTTTTGATGTAAACTAAATTTACCTAGCAATTCATATTCAAACTCTGATGGCACAGAAAAACTTCCATACGGTGCCCCATACCCTACAGCCTCCTTTGACCCCAGCTTAGTATAGAGTTTCCCTTATTAAAAAGTTAAGTTAAAAAGTTAAAAGGAAAGAGAAGAATAAAGTTTGTTGCTTTGTTTATTGTAGGTTGTTTCTTTTTTCTAAGGTTGACAGAACCAGGAGAACATGTCAAAGAACTGCTAAAGGCGGGACTTAATCTGCTAAACCTCGTGATTTACTGGAATCCTGCAGGTGACGTTTCCTCTTCACCTGTGGTAACAAGCAGTTTACCACAGTATAATTTCTGTCTAACACATCAACCCCACAAATATGACAGCAAGTCTGGTGACCTACATCATGTTCCGCTTCATGCTGAGTGTGTGTGTGTGTGTGTGTCTTAACAGACTGCAGAGCTCGATCTATGGTCTGGCTGCCTAATTTGGCTGACAGTCTCTTTCAACGTGTCTATATATCAGTGTGTATGTTAACAGACTGGTGTGTAGCTGTAGTGGTGTTGTCATTTATATTTTAGTTCAGGTTTCTGCTTGTGTGGTGGCCTAGGCCTGCGTGCCGGGAAACCTCTGTGGAGCAAGGCATCAGTAACAGAAAAGAGAAAGATGGTAGTGGAGGAAATTCATAGGCAAGAGGAGCAGTAAGATGTGCTAAGGCAGTGTCGCAGGCAAGGACAGTGGGTGAACTGGGAGAGTGTAGATGAGAAAGTGTGTCAAAACCTTTGACTGCTAGTATATATAATTTCAACACATTTTGGTCACATTTTCTTTCAGTCTTCTTTCTGCTCCAGTCTGTGCTATTTCGGAGACTGCACTGTGTAATTCTACTTCTTAATATTTCTTACCACACAATGAGCTCACACTTACCGTCCTATGATTCATTTTCTTTGTCAGTTTCTCATAAACTCCTGTTCATACCAGTAATGATACATTACATCTTAACATCAGAACAAAGGATCCTTTTTGGAAATCGAAATATATATAAAAAACAACAACTCAACACTGTTACTTGATGGGGAGGCACGTTGGACGGCCGTGGTCTGCTGACTGGCAATAGAAATCCAGGTAGAGTGCTGTTTTAATACATGTATATTATTGTTCTCTCATGCAAAAAGTGAATTTTCTCTCCATAACCAATTAATATCATCCAAAGCTTCCCTCCATATTTGCCGGTGTGCAAGGATGTTTGGGCCTAGGCAGCAAACAAAGGAGCTGCTCAAAACATCTATGAAACTGAAATGATTTTGTTTAAACATTCTTCAACTAAGCTACTCATACCAAGCCCAAGGTTTGTCATACAGTGTGTGTTCTCTGTGTTTCTGTGTCAGTTCCTCTGAAGAGCATTGAGGTGGAGCTGGAGGTGAAGGATCATGTGGCTACAGTGGTCTCCACTCTCCTCTACGAGAACAAGGAGGACAAACCACTAGAGGCTGTTTTTGTCTTTCCTCTGCCTGGAGATGCTGCTGTCTGTCATTTCAGTGCTAAGATTGGACAGACACAGATTGTAGCTGAGGTGAAGGAGAAAAAGGAGGTGAGCTGGACAGAAAGATTTACTGTGTGTACAGGAGCTGAATTAGAAACAGTAAACACAGTGAGGCTTCCTGACATGTGTCTCCTGTACTCATACAGGCTCGTGAGGATTATGATGATGCACTGAGCTCTGGTCAGCAGGCCTTCTGTTGGAAGGGAGGGGCAGG
>NC_061778.1:22050954-22103326 GCF_022458985.1 Mugil cephalus | reverse complement strand
ACTATCCACATACAGTAATTCCACAATTGAGAGTGAACTATTAAAACAATATGTAACCCTGCACTAGCCATGCTGTAGTGCAGTGCAACTCTGCTGTGCATGATGTGAGCTACGCTATGGAAAAACTGGTCAGGTCATAATTTCAAGTCAGATATTTTAACTCTGGTTGTTGGTGGAGACCATAATGCACTTGCTACAGATAAAGTAGTACTAGGTATTTATTCACTGCTTTGTGTATTTTTATTTTTATTTTTCAGTTCTGGCTTCTCATTCTGAATCAGTTTGAGCTTTCACCAGAAATGCCTGCTATATTTCTGTTTTTAATTCCTTCCTATCATTAGTATTATAAAATCACTGAACCTTTCTTCCTGTTCTTGCCTAACATAACAATGTGGTTTCCCATCCGTTACGTTCCCTTCATGCTTGCCAGCTAATCACTGACTTTTCTGTTTCAGCAAACCCTAAGAAAGGTTACCTAATGTGTATTTAAATAACTGAGGCACATACAAAAACAAAACAAAACAAAAAAAAACAAAACAAAACAAAAACAAATGGTTGGTACATCCTGGTAGTAGTACAAATCGATATGAGTCATCAGAATGCTTAAATGTGCGCTTAGTTTGGTTTTGTCTGGCCATTTTTCTTATGATTATGTAAGTAATATATATTCAGGGACTGAAGTTTATTTTCTTAAGGATGCACAGCTAATTATTTCAAAGGACAGTATTGTACGAGTACTCTTTAGGCTACCATTACTTGTGGTCACTTGTATTTAACTTAACAGAACCTGTCCTACTGCAGTGTCATGATTGGAGATTCACAGGTGGTTTCCAGAAAGTCATTGTTAGGTCTGGTTGTAGAGCAGGGAGAGTTACTACCTCTGACTTCTCCTCTGGTGAGTTCAGCATTATGTCAGCCAGCCAACACTGTGTTCATTTTGCATGCAAATTGCTGCTACCACATAATGAACATCTGATTGGATTTTCATAATAATGATACAGTGTAATAAAGGTAAAAACTGGAAAAAGAACTGGTTACACCACAAAAAAAGGAGCTGTCTAAACAAGTAAATTACTCTGTAAATTACTGTCAATTACCTTTAGCTACAGGGATGGCAGGCTCCTCTGGCTGCAGCAGGTGGTGGTAAATGGAAAGTTGGCCCATCTCTACCCAGTTACTATGGCTGTAGAAATCCTGACATGAAAGATATTTCATGCACATTAACATGCTGAAGCCATATTCATCAAATTATTCCAGGAAGGCCAACTTTTACCCCAGTGCTCATTATGAATGTACAGTGTGTGCAATGTACCTGCAGAGAATGGAATAGCTGACCCAAGCTCTTGCGAGCACTTTGGTATTCTTTGGCTCGTATGGAGAGCACAGCCTCAGTCCAGAACTGGCGTAACATTGCCATGGCGCTGTCAACACGCTCTGAATAAAAGTGATAGACTGGGTCAGACCTGGTGGAGCTCAGGAAGTCCATGGCCGCATTGGAGATCACCACCTCTCCCACAGCTCTCCAGAATGCACGGCCTAGTCTAGTCTGGGAGGGAATAAAATGTACAATTTCTGTGCTCAGATGTCACATTCTGACACTGCATACAGGAACGCTAATACATTTTTTTTTTATTATTATTATTATTTTTTTTTTACTGTTTTTTTTTTTACATAGTCTCATCTAAGCATGGACTGCTTAGCTCACCTGTTCCTCTGCTTGGTTTCCCTGGTGTTTGTTGGTGCCCCTCAGAGTCTCCAGGGTGACATTGAGGATGGCCTGCTCTGTAATGTGCTGGTGTGTGTGTGAGTCCCATGAAAGGGTTAACACTGCAGACCAAAAGTTGGGAAGGAAGCCCATGCATGGTAAAGCCATGAGGAGGAGGTAAGTAACGACAAAGTGGTGCACCTGCTTCCCACTTCCTTCCCAGATTCCTCTGCCCTGTGACATTATGCCTCTCAGAAAATTACACCAGACCACATCCTATGTGCATGAAACAGAAGAAAATGTGCTTTTTGTCATCATTTACAATGCAAAATACTCTACTGTATACTACTGCATTCAATTGATTTGCTTTTAAAATGCATGGTTTATACACAAACTGCTGCAGAAATGCTCTGTAGACAAGTCACATGTCACTAGTCATATACGGCCTGTTGTTGTTCCATCACGAAATGTTGGCCTGCTTCCACATTTTGTCACATTAAACCAGCATTCCCCAGTTGCTAAAAGAATGGATTTAACTGACCCTAATCTGTTCATGTTGTTCCAGTCATCTGTGCGTCCTGGTCTGTCATCACCCACTCTGTCCTCACTCACTAAACCTCCTTGTCAGAACTGCCTCAGCCTCTTCTGTACAGTGTCTGCTATTGTTCTTTGGCAGCTTTATTCAGACACAATACTCTGGTTTTGTTCTCACAGTCAGCACTTTCACAAGGGCCAGGGTGAAACAAAGCATGAAGCCTATCAGCAACTGCTCCCTCAGTTCTGCCAGCCTCCTTTCATGAAATCATATTTAAAATGACTGGTTCGTATCCATCAACAAAAACAATGTCTGGAGCTTAGCCTGTCACACGACTTTCATCATTATCATCACAGTGCAAAAATGTCACCCTAAGGTTTAATGACGTTGCGTACGCCGGTCAGAAAGATTTTGTTTCCTTTTCTGGTGAAGTGAACTTTGTCTGGTAGAAATACTGAGTCGTCAAAGTATCTCAGGAGGGGATGTATAACTGTATAACAGCTCATCTTGTTGTGCCAATTAAGCTACTATGATCAATATATTTCCCTTGTGGATCATTAAAGTGTGTCTAAGTCTTGATGCTGATTGCAAATGGTGTCATGGTTGCCATATACACCAGTATGAACGACACTCCCTTAAGATTTTCAACCTCAACCTGAGTTGAACTTTTCAGAGGTGTTTAAGTTCAGTTCAGTCATGACATGTTTGCTGACAATATCAGAAATGACAGAACCACTTTCTTCACACTTTTATGTAATGGCAAATGTTGACACCATGACACTGTTTACGTTTCCTACATTAAGCCATTTGTTAGCCTGCTAAACAATTTTATTTATTTATTTATTTAATTTTCAGTTGTTGTATTTGTGTAGTAATATAAAGTCCTGGCTGTTAGCCCAGTGTTGTATCATACAGATATTTTAGATAAAGAGTCAAATCAATTACGTGAAGCCTCATATGTCACTTCTTGGACCATTTGCTATGATTTATGCATTTCAGCCGTCATGATTTTGTCTCTGAAAGACAATGTTGCAAAGCCCCAGTGTGCGTGCGTGCTGAGCACGTAACCCAGGGGTTGATTGTAGTACAAACACAGATGGTATATATAGGTTTCTTTTTATGTTCTCCTTCGATTTTCTGTTTGGACTGCACCTGTTTGTTTGAGTTGACTTTATTATTCAGTTGTATTGTGAGTGTGTGCGAGAGTGAAGCCCCCTGTCACCACTACCACCACCACACAAACTTTAATAAATAATATATACATAAATAATATTCACATTCATATGTATATAATGTTGATATAAATTAAATCCATAAAATGTCACAATTATAATTTAGTGAATAGCGTAGGCTTCTAACTAACTTCTGAGTTTTATAATATATAGGCTATATAAACTTGTCAATTAACTACTCAATTATATGGATAAGATCTAACTCCCAAAAAAATAATAGAATTAAGTGTAAGTGTATGACATATGACTTCCAGTATATTTCAGGGCTCAAGTGGTGATTAACTTTTTAGTTTTAAGACAAATGGGCATCAGTAAGCAATAGCAGCAAGAATGATAAATAATAAAAAATAACAAATATAGTAAATAAAATAAATTAACTTCGCTGGGCTTAATCAATATACAACATAAGGTACTTCTATTATACAATCTCTTTAAAATTAAAAGAAAAGTTTTAAGTCATTTCAAGGATCTGTAAATCTGAAAATACAGTTACTAAATAAACAATTTTAAAAGCAGATTTTTAAAATAATTATATGCTATGCATGTTTATTGTTTGTTTTACATTTATTTATTTTTTCTGCTGTGATGTCCTCTTACTGGAGGATCTTCTTAATGGCATTGCGTACGCTGGTCAGAAAGATTTCGTTTCCTTTTCTGGAGAAGTGAACTTTGTCTGGTAGAAATACTGAGTCGTCAAAGTATCTCAGGAGGGGATGTTCGATGACTTCACCATTGAAGGAGCCGACAACCTCTCTCATGGCTCTGTTGATGGCCTTCCTGTCGTTATCGATCCATTTTGGCTCTCCGTATCTCCACGACTGCCGTTGATTGATGCAGGAATATGCAATTGTCATTGAGGGGAACTCTTGGTGGAGCTGCATCAGATCTCCTGTCATTTGTGAAGTCAGTTCTCTGGCGGATATGAGCCCCAGACTATTGCCTCCGGCGTGGACGACCAGGATGTCAGGGGGATTCTGTGTGGAGAGTTCAGAGTAAAAACGAGGGAGGACTTCACTCCAGCGCATACCTCCTTTTCCAAACCACTGGACTATGGCTTTTAGTCCAAAGTTCTCTCCAAAAATTTCACACGCTGGCTCCTCTGCTCGTCTAATGTAGCTAGACCCGATGATCCAGATCTTGGTTACATTCTCGTCCTCTTTTCTCTGTTTCTTTCTCGGCATGTTGTCCGATTCTTTGTCGTCACCCTGTGATCTCGAAGCTTTCCTCTTTAGAAGTTTCAGCCGTAGATCGTTAGGAGAGAGGACTTTAGAGAAGCTTGGACTCACTGTGTAGTCTTTCTCCTCTTTTTCTGTGGTCATCTTCAGCCTTTTGGGGGAGGGGACCTTTGAGATGCCATCACTGAATGTTGCAGACCTCTCTCCAGAAATCTTCCTCTTCTTCCTAACTTGGAAGGAGCTTCTGTCAGAATTGTACACTACCATCTTTCTGTTCAGAAGAGGCTTGTAGTGGGTCTTGACAGATTTATCCTCTTCAAACGATGACGGCAGTATCTGTAGATCCGGGGCTCCATTGTAGAAGCTGGTGGATGCTTGGTCCCCTGAGGGCAGCTCCTGAAAGGACCTTATGTCTATAACGATGGAGTTTGAAGACATGGAGGAGAGCTGGGTTCCCCTGAAGACTTGGAGGTTGTCAGACATGTTAATATCTGACAACTTGCAGCTTGTAGCTCCAAACTGAGTTCAGCAACGTTTCCAAACAAGTGTTTCCAAACAAACACTGCTGAAGAATGCTGGAGAGTTGTTGAAACGTAACTGGAATTGTGCGTGCACTAACAAATGTTTCCCGCTCGACAGACGTGTGGTAACTGAGTTTGTTATGTTCTGAAATGTTTCGAAGTATCAAACAGTTTAGCATTTTGCTTTGAAGATGTTGCCTAGCAACAGGGCAATCTAGGCTCCACCCACAGTATGTGACATGTGATTGGCTGATTTATGGAGAAAACCTTCAAATGGACTTGAACACATTATAATAAGAACGCTTTTGTACAGCTTTTTCCGTGTGTTGCCACTCTGCAACTTAAGGGTGTTCAGTTCTGCAATGTGCTGCAGCCTCAGTTTGTGGAAGACAGACACAACTAGTGACATCAGCACAAAATGGTGGTTGTCAATTCCAAACTGTGTTTCTTGAATGTGCCTCCCCACAGACAAAACACATCCTCAGAACCAATCTCAGCCCGGACAAACTGACAGATCAAGGCCACTTTGACAGCTTTTCCTGACACTGACTGGCGACTAAAAAGGCTCAGCTGATCTGACCACCTTTACAGTGCCCTCAGAAGGAATCATCAGCTCTCCTTTGTTTTTTTAGTGTGAGCAAGTGGTAGCTCTGATCAAATGATGCGGGTACAGCATCGCTCACCAAACTACCATGGCACACATCACGGGACAGCTTTTTTAGAATTTGGCAAACAACAAACCCTGAGACATACACCAGTGCATTGTCCACAAAACCACCGAAGCAGGTTGGTAGATAGTTATGGTCACACACTACAGCAGGAACATTGGCAAAAAAGAATGGAAGCTCTTCAGTTTCTTCTGCTGCTGGAGAAGAGGACATCTCAAAAGCAGACATGAACACGGTCTCATCTTGTGCTGCCACAGCTTTCCTGATGTGCTTAGAGACAAACCACACCGCGCCATCAGATGGTGGAAGATGGCCTGGAACTGGCTGGCTGAGGGATTGTTACTCCAGTCCCCTAAAACACATACAAACACCACATTTACATATATATATGTAAATAATATATGCAAAGGATAATATGCATACATGGAGCCTCTTTACTAGTACAATATGTTGCACAATTGTACTGCCAACACTGTTTGTGTCTTTCCGAGAACCAGTTTTATACCATCAGATTCAGGACATTTGTGTAAAGTGAGGACATTTTGGCCGGCCCTCACTTTTTTGGCCTCACTTTTTGTCTGTTTTGAAAGAGGACAAGAGGTTTGAATATAACCAGGGTCATAATGCTTGCAGTTGTTTGAGGCATAGCTAGCACTTATCACTCACAACATTGAACACAGGCAGGGGCTCGGCCTCTTGGACAAGCTGGGAACAGTCCAGTGACTCCTGTGCCTTCTTTGAGGTCTGAGACGTCCTGGTAACCACAGGCTAAAGCGAAGGATAAAATATAGAAATGATCTCTCAGTGTTATACAAAAAACATCACTGATTCCTCCGCATTCAGAAAGGGAAAAAACATTTTCAGCATAGTGTGGCATTTGAATTATGTTGCAGCATAGTGATGCATCTACCCTGTGGAGATGAGCTGGGAAACAGAAGTCTGAAGGAACAGCTCCAGCTCTGATCCTGACCATCCTGTCACTGTCCTCGGTCTGAAATGCTCATTGCATGGATGATGGACTAATATAAAACCCTTCCCTTCTGACAGCTGTTTCTGTTTCCCGTTGCTAATTTAAACACTTTTTAAACACTTTTTTAAAAACACTGCACAGACCCTGAACTCTGCTGCCAACCGCCCCCTTTCTCGGATGCAGAGCGGTGCCATGATCGTTAAAAAAGTGTGGGAGGTCACTTTACAAGCTGTATATAAACACAGTCGCCATTCACCTATGCACTTCCATTAACAATCGTATAACAACATATTTGATTTGTTTGATTGAAAAATCTGGCTGAGAACCAATTCGGTAAAAAAGATTTATTTAATTTATTTCATTCAGTTTCCAGTAACGGAAACGGCATTATAACGATATAAATAGTAATTAGTTAGATTACCCGTTACTGAGATGCAGACCCATCCTTCACATTAATGTGGGTAAGTATTTGACCATCCATAGACGGGTTTCTGTCCAACATCTTTGGGGCAGAAAGCTGGAAGACTTCTTATTTGTTTACCAGGGGAGTCAGCGGAGAAAGAACATGACAAGGAGCTGTTGTGCTGTAAACTGCAAGATCAGCAAAAGGATGGATGAAAACTGTTGAATATCCCGAGGCGATCTCATCCTTTTGCCAAGAGAAGTCGATGATTGTGGCTCCAGGCTACAGGACGGATGTGAAAAAAGCAGCGTCTGGACAAATGTTTTTGAGCGCCTGAAGATCTTCCGTTGTAATTGCTGAATGAAGGAGGAAATGTATAGATGTAAGGTTTATCACATGAGAGGGAGTAATTTTAAAATAATATTTAGGCTATGGTTTTATTAAAATGCTTGATATGTAAATAATGCGTTGAATACATCCCTGCAGAAACGCACAAAACCCTGAATTTGTGTCATTACATTTGAAGTTTTGCAAATGACCACAAAGTACATAATTATACACGTCCAAAGATTTGTATGCACGCAAATTGTCCTTAGTGTACACACGAGGTTTCTCATTAGATAATTGTATATGTCGGGCCATATTAGAGCTGGCCATCTGGACATATCTGCAATCCATTCCTCATTCGGAATATGATATGGGTGTGGTAATTTCTCACCAGTGCTGAGGACCAGTTTGTTCAGGTAATCGGTGCAGTGTGAGCTGCTGAGGCTGTTGATATAATTGGTCTGAGCCATCTCTGTCAAGACCTAGCTGACGAGCTGTGAGACCTGAGGCCTGTATCGCAAAGCGAGCTCAACTTACCCGGGGTTACTCCAACCTATCCAGCTGAACTTATCCACAACAGTGACAATCTGGATAAGCGGTATCCCGATGCTGGTTATCAACTCATTAACTTAACCCAGGTTTGTGTTGTTGTGAACCGGTGAATGCGCACATATAAAGGGCGGGTTCCAAGGCAGCAGACCAATCACAATCATGAGCGCTGATCCGCCAGCAAAAAGGACAGCATACGTCTCCTACGAGGAGCAAAGACTGATTCTCCCCAAATCAACTATGTCAGATTCAGATTTAGTATTTATATTTAACATTTATTATATGTGATAAAAAACAAAGTGACTTTGAAAAATTCATTCCTCATTTTTTATTGTTTTGGAGCTAAATGTGGGAAAAATTGCGTGTTCATTTTAATATGCTCAGGTTTACAAACGGCGCCCCATACAGCATGTGTACCAGAGTGTGTGGAAGGTGGAAATGCACTGTTGGGTTGCAGCGTGCAGAAAGATGCTCTGGGGCTCTGAGGGTTTCATTAAAGCATTTAGTTAATGTCTCAGCAAGTTCTGTCTCCCTGCCTCCCGTTCATGTGCTACTGTGCTCTGTGCTCTGTGCTCTCTGTGTGTGTGTGTGTGTGTGTGTGTGTGTGAGTGTGTGTGAACAGATGTCAGAAAAAGAAGAACAGCAAGTGGGTTTTGGTTTGCAAACTTCCACCCACACCGTGCACTTTCTCACGGTAATTGAGCGCTCTCAGTAGCACTTCAGTCTGAGTTCATGAAGTCCTTCTGCTTTGTGAACTTAAATTGTCTTCACATATTCCCAAGAGAAAAGTAACTGTCCTGGACTCATCTTGTCTATAAACATTTGTCCTCAGAGGTAAGATTTCATCTAGTACATTTATTTAAGGAGTTCAACATGGTTAGATGTTTGATTGATTTGACATAATGGACATAATACAGCGTTTTAACAAGGTTACAATGGTGGTTAGACTGTCATCACATGAAGTTTGTATTAAGGTCACACAGTTAGACATCTGAGCTGCTTTAATCCTCGAGTTGTGTACACAATGCGGCAGTAGGTTAATCATTGGAGTTTCTGTTCTATTTTCAAGTCTTAATTTCTTATGTACAAACAACATGGACTGAATGTCTTACAAACAACAGGTTCAGGTGCAAATGGAGAAGACATCAAAAATAAGAACACAAAAATGAATTTCTGTGGCAAGAACAAAACAATATATTTTGTAGTAGAAGTACTGAAAAAAGTAACTTGTGACTGAAAACAGAGACTTCACTTTCACCACAGCCACATCAGTAGGTAGAGCGGGTTGTCTATGAACCATCCTCCATAATAATGTAAAATATCTCTAAATAATTGAATTATCCTAAGTATTTTATTATCAGTAACACAGAAAGATATAATATGAATAAAGTGGTAAATGGCTTTAATAAATTCTTTATTAGTGTTAGACCTGATCTAGCAGAGCAAATACCTGAACCAGTAACAGCTGAGGAGCAGTCTGATTGTCTAAAAGACCAGAGTCTGATTTCAATGTTCTTCATAGCAGTGGATGAGAGAGAGATTTTAAATACTGTTACACAAAAGCACAAATAAGACATCCAATGACTGTGATGTCATCAGTATAAATGTTGTAAAAAGAGTGATTGAAGAGATTTCAGACCTATTAACATACATCAGTGACCTACCATTTCAAACTGGTACATTTCCAGACAAAATGAAAATAGAAATCTCTGTACAAATCTGGGAATAAACACCAATTCACAAATTATAGGCCTGTATCACTACTATGTCAATTCTCTAAAATCCCAGAAAAGCTTTTCAATAACCGGTTGGACAAATTCATAGAAAAACACAAACTACTCACTGAGAGTCAATATGGATTCTGATCTAACAGAGCAACATAAATGGCACGAATCAATTCAGTTGAAGAAATCACAAATTCAATAGACAAAAAACAGTATACAGTGGGGATAAAAAAGAAAAAAAAAAGCATTTGACACAGTAAACCATGATATATTATTCAAGAATGAATGATGTTATTGATATATGCAGGGTTTCAAAAGTATTGAAGATGGTTTTATTTGCTGGTGACACAAAAATTATTTGTTCTGGCAGTGACTTACAACCCTTAACACAAGTGATCAGTACTGAACTGAATAAATTAAAATCATGGTTGGACAGAAATTTTTTTGAGGGCAATTACAAGAGGAGAAACCAATGAGCAGCAACTCCAGCAACCCCCGCAACCCTAGTGCAGGATTAAGTGGTACAGAAGATGAGATGAGATAAGATGAGAAACCAATGAGCAATCATCACACAAGGACAGAAACTTAACAAAATAAAACAGGAAACTCAAAATATAATACAGACAGACAGGAAATCATGACATGTCCAAATATAAAACAGTTTAAAAAAAAGATTATAAAGACAGGATTTTTACAGCAATGAAGAAATCGTTGACTAACACTGGGTGATGGATGTTCACTGTTATTTGCTTTTTAACTTTTGTTATTTTTTTAGTTTGTGTTATCTGGTAATGTGTGTATGTCATGCGTGTGTGTTCCTGTATATATATCCAGGGTAAATAAGTTATTAAACATTTAAGTCTAATAACTGCACTCATTGATAGGAGGCACCACTTACAGATGAAAAGTACACTGTAAGATTTAAGCAATGAATATTGGATCAATATTAATTATTAATTAATTATCTGAGGCATCAGCTCTCAGTACAGTGATCATCTATTCCAGCTCACAAGGACCTTTCTGACAACAACTCAAGTGTAATATATGGTTTATTTACATAAATGGTGAGTAATGAATAATACACAATATAATGAATAATGTAACAAATGACATAGAAAATGATGAGAATAACAGGATGAAAGAGTTTATTAGTGAGAAATGTGAATGAAAATGAGGATGCAAACAGAACCTAATTTTCTAAATTAAAATTAAGGTTTGTTTAGATTTGTTACATGCACATCCACTCTGATCAAAGATTAGTTTACTTATGCCCAGGAAACATTGATGCTACTCCGGGTGCTGTCCTGGTGAGCTCAGATCTCCACTGTCAGGGGAAACCAAAAAATATCATTGACTGTCTTGTATTTCTCACAATGTTAAACTCTTAAGATGAGACACATGAAATCAAACACTTTCAATCCAAGATCCTATAATCCTATGATAAAAATATTCAAAGGCTAATTTCATCATCATAGGATGATCATAACATGGTTTTGATACTGATCATGAGCTGGCTGTAGTTTAAACATTGTATTTTTGGTTACAAGTGTACTTTTAATAGTTCCTAGTTCTAGTCAAAGAGAGTTTTAATTTGTTCTAATGCAGTTCTAATTTATTTACAACGTTTATTTCGGCAGATGTCCTGTGACTTATCTCTGGGGTACCTGGATGCGGATTAACACTTTTGAGAAAAGTCAAATAGTTCTTGGTTTGTTGGCATTGGAATGCTTTGTTTATGGGCTTAGAGATTTGTAGAAGAAAACAAAACAATCCTGTCCATTATTGACTTTCCAGAGAAGTCCTCACCCTCCTGTTGGGTCAGATGTATGTACGTTATATATAATATAAGGGTTATTATTATTATACTGACAGGAAGGGAATAATACAATATTGATCTAATAAGAAGGGGTGGGATAAAATAAGTTTATACTTCCTCCCACTCCTTTTTGGACATGTAGAGGATGGCTTATTTAGTTTATGTTTACTTTTGTTTACTTTTTATGTATGTATGATTATTTTGTCAGTTATTTTTAAATGTTCGAAATAAACTAAACTAAACTATTATTTTTTAAAATGTTATCCTTCTGAGAAACCTTTTTAGTAAAGCCATTCTCAGTTGAGTTATAAAACTTCAGCGTACACACTGAAGAAACAAATGATCTCAAGTTTCAGTATCATTGTAAAATATATAATTACTGGGTTTAATTCCAAATCATTGTCATAGGATCTGTTTTGGTGTTTCTACTCTGTTTGATGTGGATGAAGATTTTAATTTCCTTTTTTAATGTAATTAAATTGTAACAGATATTGTGTTATAACCACAGAAAGTTTTTACGAGATTGATGTAATTCACTGGACAATGGAGAACTGCTGTGGTCTGCTGACTTCCCAGAATAAACCAGGTACTCGTAACAAAAGGAGTAATAAAACAAACTGACAAAATGTGTTGTATTTTCTGTAACATTTTTCATACACACAATCTTCAGATTCAAAGCGTTTAATAAATTCTGCATTGAGACACATAATTAAATCAGTCTTCACATTGTTTGACACAGTCATGTCAACTATTAGCTTATTTTGTACATACTTTCTCAAGTGGTCAGAAATGAACAATTCTGTACAGAAGACAACTTATAAGTGTAATCCACCACCTTTGAAATGTCTGTATGTGTCTAAGCTCTTTGTGTTTCTGTGTCAGTTCCTCTGAAGAGCATTGAGGTGGAGCTGGAGGTGAAGGATCATGTGGCTACAGTGGTCTCCACTCTCCTCTACGAGAACAAGGAGGACAAACCACTAGAGGCTGTTTTTGTCTTTCCTCTGCCTGGAGATGCTGCTGTCTGTCATTTCAGTGCTAAGATTGGACAGACACAGATTGTAGCTGAGGTGAAGGAGAAAAAGGAGGTGAGCTGGACAAAAAGATTTATTGTGTGTACAGGAGCTGAATTAGAAACAGTAAACACAGTGAGGCTTCCTGACATGTGTCTCCTGTACTCATACAGGCTCGTGAGGATTATGATGATGCACTGAGCTCTGGTCAGCAGGCCTTCCTGTTGGAGGAGAGTGAGCAGAGTCCAGATATATTCTCTATGAGTGTAGGCTGTCTTCCTCCAGGAGAGAGCGCCTCCATCAGGCTGGAGTACGTCACTGAGCTGGCTGTGCAGGCTGATGATGGACTGAGGTTCTGTCTGCCTGCTGTGCTCAACCCTCGCTACCAACCTCAAGGTAGGACAAGGAGACAACAGTTTGACCAGGAACTCTTAACTGTAGCTCAGTGTTCACCACACCTGTACAAGCTGACAGTTTTGATGCAAAATAGATTAGATTGCTGTCTAGTCAGTGTTTTTAATGAATATCAGCTTTAAGCTTGACTTTGTCTGAAAAGTGTGAACTTTCATCATTTCAAAAGACAATTAGATAGATAAAAATAATTCCTTACTCTTTTTTCACATTTCTACATGTTCACAGGCAGAGTAGGTAGTAGACATTGGAAAGTCCTTGTGACCTCTGTCCCAGCCTCTCTGGTGCCCTACAGTCTGTCTTTTTCTGCCCGACTGTCCTCTCCTCGTCCAATCTCTAAAGTAGAGTCCAGCTGTTCCTTGGATCCTCTCCAGTACCTCAACACTGATCAAACCCAGGCCACTGTAGGTAGAGTGACAATGTGTCTGCTGTGTGTTGTGGTGACTTGTCACAGCTTCATTTATATTTGTGTGTCTTGAACTGTAGATCAAGTTGGCTGCAGGACACAAGTTTGACAGAGATGTTGAACTGTTGATTTATTACAAAGACTCCCATCAGCCCACTGCTGTGGTGGAGGCAGGACAGGCCTCTGCCAAGCCTGGTGAGTACAAGTTGGTCAAGTTATTAGTTTACAAACATAATGTTCCTTGTTCTCCAAATGATGATGTGCTAAAATAAAGACAAACATTTGTGGTCATATTTCTGTCCCTGTCATGTTTCAGGATCTCTGATGGGTGATCCAGTGGTGATGGTGAGCCTGTACCCTGAGTTCCCTCAGTCTGTGATGTCTTCAGTCGCCTCATGTGGAGAGTTTGTGTTCTTACTGGATCGATCAGGGAGTATGGATATGCAGATGAGCAGCGCGAATCAACAGACACGCATTAGCAGTGCCAGGGTATTCATCATGTTATTTCTCTAAGTCTCTTGTAGTGTTCCTCTCATGAAGTGGTCTTCACTGTCTTTTCTATCTTCCTGAAGGATACTCTGCTGCTTCTGTTGAAGAGCTTACCAATGGGCTGCTATTTCAACATTTACAGTTTTGGATCCAGCTATGAACACATCTTCCCGTAAGTCAGTCATTCATGTTATTTGGTCCATTAGGGACCTATCTGTCTGTGGTATTAAGTGGACCACAATCAGAACCAGAATGACTTTATTGTCCTTCCACACAGTACATTGAAAATTAAATTAATACTGAGCTGAAAACCTCCTCAGTGCAGACTGGGGGTCACTGTCTGATGGAGCTATCATCCGCCAAAAGCACCATACCAGACACCCTCCTGCCCCTGGATGCTCCTTGATTTCCTGTCCATGAATACCATAAACAGTAATTTTACATCTGGTTCCATATTAGTCTGTGAGTGTGGGAAGCTGCGTTCTATTGAAATTAATATCAAGATTCCTGTATGTACCCTGAGTCACTGACTCTTCACAATGTCTCTTTTAATGTGAAGAGGAACAGGTTCCCCCCTCTTCCTCCAAAAGTCATCATCTCTTTGGTTTTGGAGATGTTCAACATTAAGATGTTATCTGAGCATCGTGCCGAGTCTTTGGACTTCATCATTGTATACTGACTCATTGTGGTTACTAATACTAGTATTATTTTTATTGATGTGATTGTCTCACTGTCTGGTATTTATTTTTGTCTGATGGGCCATACTGGTCTTGATTAAAGCTAAAGTGAAATAATACGTCCTGTTGGTAGCCCCCATGCTGCAAGTCAAGGCTGAGGGTATTCTAGTCCTCGTATGTCTGTTTGAATGGCATTAAGGGTACATCTGATATCCGATTGTCTTGTCTCGTCTCATTTGTGTGATGACAGTCAGAGTGTGGAGTACAACCAGAAGACCATGGAGGAGGCTCTGAAGAAAGTTGAGAAGATGGAGGCTAATCTGGGGGGAACAGAGATACTGGAGCCACTTCAACATATTTACAGACAACCCTGTATTCCCAGTCAGCCGAGACAAGTAAGACATACTCGTACCATCTCAACGTTCATAACCCTAACCACAACCTACATGTAGTAACATGTTTTAACCCTCAATGCATTTTCAGGCCCCAAAACAATAGAAAAAAGTTACACAGATCTTAGCACATGCTTTATGTTTCTGGGTGTGACCTTATGTAACTTGTGTGTAAACTCTCCTCCCCAGCTGTTTGTCTTTACTGATGGAGAGGTGGAGAACACCAAAGAAGTCATTGATCTGGTAAAGAAGAATTCAGGTTCCCACAGGTGAAACCACAGAAACACCCATAGTATTCCCACACTGTCTTCCATGTGTTGAGTGGATCTAAATCAAACTGCTGTATTGTAGGTGTTTCTCTTTTGGGATTGGGGAAGGGGCCAGCTCTGCTCTTATCAATGGCTTGGCCAAGGAGGGAGGAGGTCACGCTCAGTTCATCACAGGAACTGACAGGATGCAACCAAAAGTGAGTATATCAGGTAAGGGGGGTTGTTGAGGTGAGGACCCAGACGCAGGACTAATGATGAGGCAGGAAGTTCAAACAAAAGAAGTATGTAATAATCTAACAAAAAGCGTTGCAAGGCAGGATAAAAAAAAATCCAAAAAATCAAGGAATCGAAACAAGAACGAGAAAACATGGAACATGACATGGAACAT
Source organism: Mugil cephalus (assembly GCF_022458985.1). NCBI lineage: Eukaryota > Metazoa > Chordata > Actinopteri > Mugiliformes > Mugilidae > Mugil > Mugil cephalus. Next base: position 22,087,659 of record NC_061778.1, on the reverse strand, counting down.
GGCATGGTGCCATGAAGCTAACATTAACGATGCAACAAGGAACAAAGGGAAAGGCAGGGCTATAAATACACACGAGGGCTGAGAAATGACAAGACACAGGTGAGACACATGAGGACAATCAACACAGGTGAGACCAATAAACAATCAAGAGACAAGGCGGCACAAGACAGGAAATCCACAACTTAATAAAATAAAACAGGATACACAACATGACACAGACAGACATGACAAAACCACAAGGAAACACGATGGACAGGAAACTAGAAAACTTGGCAAAAAAAAACAGGAAACTTCAAAAGATGACCATAAAATAAAATACAGACATAGAACCTTGACAGAGTAAACACAGTGAAGATGCAGCAGTAAACCTGTGTCTGGACAGAGACCATGGTTCCAGTGAGTAAAAACTCAGTGTCACTCCCAGATGTTTCAATAGACTTTTACATATCTCCATTATTTTTCAGGTGATGCAGTCACTGCGATTTGCTCTACAGCCAACTGTGGAGGACATCTCAGTCACATGGGATTTACCAAAGGGAGTGTCTGTCACTGTCCTCTCTCCACCAATCACAGCTCTTTTCCAGGGTCAAAGGTCACTGGTTTATGGCCAGCTCACTGGAAAGGTAGGGTTAGCTCCATGTCATGTTGTGTTTCCGTCATCAGGTATGTGATGACAGTAATTAACATGATTTCTAACACTTTAATGCTTTCTCAGAGTTCAAAGACACCAAAGGGCTGTGTGAAAGTGAAGTACAGTCTGGCGGGTCGCCGCTCTAAGAACAAACTGTACTTCAGTCTCAAACCTGCAGGAGACACTGGGTAAAGCAGGTTTTAATTCAGACACAACAATTTTCATTCACGACCTTTAAATGAGTTTGATTATTTAGAGACTCTTTATGGCTTTATTTGTTATTTTTTATTTATTATGACCATGAACAAGGAAGGTAAACTGCCAAACATCTAAACTCTGTCTGAGTGTTTCCTTCTCTCTGCAGATTAACAGTCCACAGGTTGGCTGCTCACACTATGATTCGCACTCTGGAGACGAAGGAGAGAGAGGATGGAGGAGTGAAGGAGAAGGTGGTGGAGCTCAGTGTCCAGTCAGGAGTGAGCAGTTCTTTCACTGCCTTCATTGCTGTCAACAAAAGCTGTAGTGAAGCGATTCAAGGACCTCTGGTGCGCAGAGACGTTCCAACACCTGGTGAGAGATGTTCCAAAAACAAATAGTCTTTGCCCATGTTTAGATCAGGCATGAACATTGTAGCAACTCATAATGTAATAATGGGTCATAATGTAATAAAATCATGAGCGCATAATGTCAAAAAGTCTTGCATATAATGTAATAAGGTATAACCTATTAAATTATGTAAAAACATAAGTCCAAATAAATTTAACTAAACAATATGCATGAATAATACATGATCATAATTTATAGCTGCCAACAAAAAGTCAAGTCAAGCCAATCCAGGGGGCACCATTTGTCAATGACTGTGTAAGTGTTTTCTCAGATCAAGGATCAATGAGTGAATGGGACATTTTTGTTTTTACTTCTCCGGGTACTCCAGTTTTCTCCCACCTTCCAAAGACATGCTTGTTAGTGTGATTTGTGATTCTAAATTGTTTGTCTCTGTGTTAGCCCTGCAACGGACTGGCAATCTGTCCAGGGTTTACCCCGCCTCTCGCCCACTGACAACTGGGATAGGCTTCTGCAACCTCTGCGACCCTAGTGATGATAAGCGGTTTCTCCTCATTGAACCATCACCAAACCGTGGTGGATCCTAGGGGCTATGCTGTCCAGGGTATTTCCACCCCTATGCTGAGGGGTCAGACAAAGAACACTTCAGAAGACCCTGAAATGGGGTGTTACCAGGGCTCCACCCTGGAGCCAGGCCAGGGCTGGGGCTGGGGCACATGGGCAAGCACCTGGTGGCCAGGCCTTCCCCCATGGGGTCCAGGCAGCCCAGCCTGAACTGGATGCATGGGGTCACCTCCCTATGGGTCCACTACTCGCAGGAGGAGCATGAAGGATCTGGTGCTCTGTGGAACAGGCAGCAAACCAAGGAAGGGGCCTTGGCAGTCTGCTCCTGGGTTATGGAAGCTGGCGCTTGGAAGATGGAATGTCACTTCTCGGTGGAAGCTTGTGTAGAGGTTGAGCGCTATTGACCAGATATTGTCGGCCTCGTTACACCTTGACAAATAGCATCGGCTCTGGAACCCAAGTCCTTGAGAGGGGTTTGCTGTGTGAGAGGTGGAGGGCTGTTATTGGGTGGTGGAAGGAATGACTTTATAACCTTTGAACCTCAGTACAAGGAGGACCAGCTCTTTACCCTCACTAGGTTGCTGGAAGGGTTCGCCCAACCGCTCCATATGTGTTTTGTGGCTACGGAGAACACTTACGACCGTGTCCCCAGAGGAGCATGAAGGGGGTCCGCAGAGGCATCCTGTGGGAGTGGAAATCCAGAGTGCATGAACCAACACCACTATCTTCTCTGTCTAGTAGCCAGACCCCAGTCCCAAAGACCACCCAAACCTGGTCCAGTGAGAGCTAAGGGCAACAGATACACCGAAGCCCAAGAAAATGTCCTCTCCAAACTTGCACCTGAACTGGCGCAGCAGTGTCGAGACACCTTCTACAACACCGTATCCAGAAGAGGCCTTCTGGAGGAAACCAGTTTAAACGAGTACCCAGTCATCCTGATGCTCCTTGACATCGCAGTCAATGATGGACAAAGAATCGGGACCCTCATTGACCTGGCATCAGACACAAACTACATTATACACGAGCTATCAAGCAAGCTGAACCTCAGAAATGAAGACGTGACACTGGTGGTCCATGGTGTGGGAGGAATGAGGGTGTCATTAAAACTAAGTGCTACCTCCTCAAGATACGTGTCAACACTCCAAGAGGGACTCTCAAGTCACATCAACTAATTTGCTATGGACTTGATAGAATTGCAGAAGTTCACAGACCTGTTCCAGCCATTAAGTTACAAAAGATTTTTCCAGATGTCCCCCTCAAGTACTTCATAAGACCCAAAGAAATACATCTTCTGATCAGCCACAAAGAAGGTCAGCTAGTACCCCAGAAAGTTTGTTCTGTCGGTAACCTAGTGCTCTGGAATGGCCCACTCGGCACGCACCTCACTTTAAAGGCCCACACATCAAAGACCCACTTTGCAAGATCCATGACAACTGCAGCAGTCAAGTACAGTGAGGTCACCTGTAAATATCCAGTCTCCCGCCAGTCTCTCAACCATTCCGGCACCCAGTCCAATACCACCACCAGCAGCAGAGACTTTCTGAAGTGGTGGGAGTAGGAAAGCATTGGCGCTGCCTGTGAGCCAAGGTGTGGAGGATGTCGCTGTGAGAATTGCCAACCTGTGGGAAAAGAAATGACACTGGCCGAAGAAAGAGAGATGGAGATGGTGAGAAATGGCTTGACATATGTAAACAGAGACCATCACAGCTCTGAACCACACTGGCACGCAAAGTATCCATGGTAAGAAGATCCGGCATCTTTACCCAACATTAAGAGAGCTGTTGAGGCCACATTCCTCAGAACGGAAAAGCAGCTGGTGAAAGAACCAGAGTGGATGTTGGCCTACGCTTCGCAAGTCCATGAAATGGTTGGCTGGAGGATTCTTCATGAAGCCCTGGGTCTACTCCAATCAAAGTGGGAGGAAAGAGCCAAGAGGTGGAATCATGGAGTCAAAGACCACGATCCTGCCAAACTAGCTCACAGTGGAAGATAACAAAGCCCTCGGCTTGGGTTACACCATCGAAGATGACAAGCTACAAGTTATGGTTGCAGTAAACTTTTCCAAGAAAAGGAAAAACATACGCCTCAGTCAGAACTTACTTAGAAGTAAGTACTTAGAAGTAAGAAGTCAAACCCCTGATCCACTCACCAGAAGAGAACTGTTCAGCCAAATCTCTGGTCTCTATGATCCACTCGGTCTTGTGGCTCCCGCAAAGCAGAAAGGAGTTATCCTGATCCGTAGAGCTTTTCAAGAAGCAAAAGTAATCTACTACAGAAAAGATACCTGGGATGCCGCCTTGTCCAAAGAGCTCAGAGAAGACGTTATAAGGCAACTCGAAGAGTACGCTGACCTTAACCAACTCCAATTCACCAGACCCAAGATCGAATGGCATCACCTTTTCTGATGGCAGTGAGCATTCATACGGTGCTGTACTGTACCTGCGCTGGAACTGCAGTCATGGTGTTGTAATGAGGTTAGTTGAGTCAAAGGCCAAGCTGACCCCCCTTACCGCAAAAACACTGCCAAATTGCAGTCAAGAAGTGGTACCATCTCATCGACAGTCAGACTGTCTTGGGTGCAATACAGCGGGAGAGTTACATCTACCAGATCTTTTTCGCAAACCAGTTTGGTGAGATCCAGAGCAGCACCAACGTCCAAGATTGGTGGTCGATTCCAGGACCTGCAAGATATCATTACCAGAAGGGCCAGTCCTAATGAGAACTAAGAAGTCAGAGTGGCAGTTGGGTTCCAAGGTTTCTTCAACTTTCTGAAAGACTTTGTTGCTAGGTCGAGCTGCACAGAGTGGTGATTTCAAGACATTCAACTACTTCACTTACCCCTTCAAAAGACTGCACGAAATACCAACTCAGGTCAACCATTTGAAATATAGTTTGACTCTGCGACCAAAATGTGCTAAGAGGGAAATTCAAGCTAACAAGAGTTATTGCTGTGAATCCAGATTTCAAAGGCATTGAAGACTCAAAAACCTGCTGCCAAAGATGGGAGTAGCACCGCCTACATCAATATCATGCTCTACCACATCTTGTCTATGAGCTGGATAAAGGTAAGACAGATGGTGCTCAGCGCTAGACAAAAATACTGAATTAGACAGCCTGCCACACTGCTGTCCATCAGAGGGCAACATCACATCATCCTCCTCAGATTTCACACACACAAGCGAAGGGGAAATGGTGATTTTCTCCTCTGCAGGTCTCTCAGCTGATTCCTGTTTGGCCTCACGAGTATGGTATGCCTTAAGCATGTTTATTTGGCACAAACGTGTCTTTCTCCTGCGCTCAGTGGTACGGATGACATAATCTGTGCTTGAGATCTTACTTAAGACCAAGTAGGGACCTGAGAAACGGGCAGTGAGAGCAGAACCGAGCGTAGGTAATAAAACCAACACTTAATCGCCTGGCTGGAACTGCCGCTCAACTGCCTTCCTGTCAAACCTCACTTTCATGGTCTCCTGTTAATTGAGGAGGGCCTCCTTCGCCAGCAGAGAGGCACGGTGCAGACGCTCTCTGGTACACCCTCATCCCAATCCTGACCAATATCATGGCAGTACTTACTCAGCATAGACTTTAGAGTCTGATGCCAACGTTCAAGAGCTCCCTGGGACTTTGGGTGATAAGCACTAGCCACTGAATGAGAGATGTTAAGTGACTGCAAGGTCTGGTTAAAGACTTTGGAGAGGAAATTTGTACCCTGGTCAGTCTGCACAATTTTTGGAAGACCGAAGGTGGCAAAAAACTTCAATAACGCCCTGGTGACTGCTTGTGCTGTGATTTCTCGCAACAGGATAGCCTCTGGAAAACGGGTGGAGACACACATTATGGTTAACAAAAACTGATTACCAGCTTTAGTCCTAGGCAAAGGACCGTCACAGTTCACAATCACATGTTCAAAAGACTCACCAACAGCAGGGACAGGTTGCAGGGGAGCAGGCGACACAGGCTGACTGGGCTTCCCCACAAGTTGACAGGTGCTACAGGTTCTACAGAATGACACAACATCAGACTTTAACCCTGGCCAAAAGAAATGCTTGAGGATCCGATGGTAAGTTTTGGTAACCCCTAAATGACCTGACCACAAGTGTTCATGAGCCAATGCCAGCACATGCTGCCAACAGTCAATAGGGAGAACAATCTGATACACTACACCCCTATCTTCACCTGCATCAGCTGCAGCACTATCCAACTATGAAACTTGCGCAGGTGGGTTTCATAGTTAATATTAAGACACCCTCATCAAAGAAGAAAGGCTGTTTAACGTCACACGTCTCAGGCTTCTCAACAGCAGCTGCTCTGCCCTTAGTTTGTGAAGGATCCGCTGTCTGTTGTCAAGTGAGTTGAGATCTCGGCTGACCAACAGCCTAAAAGCCTGGTACTAAGCGTATGTTCGGAACTTGAATTAATAGAATATAAGAGTATGATACTATGACTGAGGAATAATTTTGATAAAACATGTTGACTTTCAGTGATTGAATGTTATACACAGAGTGTAAGATGAATAATAGTTGAAGCAATGTAACAAATGTTTGTGAAATCAGGAGCAGAATAAGAAAAACAGTATACACATGTCAGGCAGTAGGGGCAAAAAAAGGTAACTGAAACCTGTTGGCCTGATGTCAGGTCAGGACATGTCCAAATACACAGTTAGTGGAAAAGTACAGAGTACAGCGGTGTCGGCCTCCAGCCTCCAGCCTATTAAGCTCTATCTCCCTACGAAGCTGATATTTGCGCTCCTCCTTTTCTAATTGGAGTCAAGCTAAACAGATTTTTAATCTGGCATCCAACTTGGAGCCAGGGCTTGACTCAGTAGAGAACGGAACAAAAGGCCGTAGTGTGACCAGCTTTGCTATCCCTTCATCCCCCTGCATGCCCGGAGTAAAACTAACCGACTGTCCAGCAGTCCCTCCAGTCGGGTGACAAGAGCGGCCTACCACCGAAAACTCATCCGCTCCCTGGTGACCCACACTCGGGGAGGCTTCTGCCCTGACGTTTCAGCCAGTTGAGCCACTTGCAGAGTAGAATTGCATAGACATGTACTTACACAGAACTTGTAATATTTATTGGACCTCAGACCCCAATTGGTAGATATCGGAAATAAAAGACATTGCTTATTTCTTTGCCACAAAACATTAAAATGTGAAATAAAAGCAGTGGTCAGATTTAGTTTAGTTTTAGTTTGTTTAAAAAGCAAATAAATATATACATTTTTGAATTGAATCGTTTAAGTCGATAATTAGTATTATAATATGGCAAATTTGGCTTTGTTAAAATGCAAATTAAAAATATTTAATTTATGTATAAAAACAGAATATTTCTGTTTAAAAAATGTTAAAATGTATGGTAAAACTTTTGTTTAATTACCTGATTTCATGAAAGTTAAAACAAGTGGTTAAAATTGTGATGGAAAATATTGGATTACCAATTACTATTTACATTGATTTTATTTATTTATTTTGCATTTCTTTGTAGGTTTTTCACCTTCCTTATTTCATCTTGGTCACCAAACTAAATAAACTGAATGAGTTTCACTCAGTTGAGTCAAGTCAAGTCCTTCCTTTGTCAAGTGTGGGAAGCCATGGCGTTTTAAAGACACTTGACAATGTGCCGTTCAGTCCCTGTACGAAAGAAGCGCGAATTTGGTCTGTGTAGCCAGCTGTAAGTCGGACCTGTTTTCAGTGAGAGTTGGACTCCACCAGGCCTGCCCTTTGTCACTGTTTTATTGATAACTTTTATAGACCAGGGTGACCGAATTAATATTTTATCCAGTGTAAAGTGAGTGTCTTTGATAAAGCGCTAAACAAAACCAATGGATTACGATAATGCAGCAATTTTCTCACAATATGAGCCATTTCTACATTATAAGCTGTTATTACATTATGAACGGCACCAGTAAAGCTCATAATGTAAAAAGTTATTACATTATGCACAAAACCGTTATTACATTATACGCTCATGATTTTATTACATTATGAACTTTTATTACATTTAAGTTATTACATTATGTTGTTTCCCAAACTAACAACATTTGTATCGTCTTATCTCAGTTCCTTGCTCAAAGTATTGTCCTTTACCTTTCACAGTGAGCTGTGCAAGTTATATATATCTTGGTGAGTAAAAGTTTAGTGTTTTACACAGCTTTAGTATAACAATATTACTGCAGACTGTGGCTGAATATTTAATGGTTTATTAGTAAAGAATACATCCTTACTGTCTTTATTCTGTGTCTGTGTCATTTACCTTGAACATGTTTCTGTTTTATTTTGTTAAGTTTCTTGGTTTCCTGTCTAGTGTTCCTTCTTGTGTCGTGCCTTGATTGTTTATTGGTTTCTCCTTGTGTGCTCCACCCTCATTAGTTTCACGTGTCTCCTCATCCCTCTGCCCTCCTGTGTATAGGGTTAGGGTTAGGGTTTCTTGTCCTGTCGTTTTAGTCTGTTGTTGCTTTGCCTGTTTCTTGTCATCCTACCTTTTTGTTGATTACTCCTAGAGATTATTTTCTCCGTGTTTTGGATTACCTGCCTCCTGCAGTGCTTTCTCTTTTTTCTTGCTTTCATTTAATACTTTTTGTTTGAACTCCCCTCCTCTCTCTTACTGTCCTACACGTGGGTCCTACTGCACAACCACCAAACCTCGTCACTTACAGCAACAGGCTAACAACCACAACTCATCAGGTGTTCTCACTACGGGTCTCATACAAGTCTAATGCATACAACAAGAAGCCATTTTAAAAAGACATTCACCTGCACATTGTATATTTTTAATCAAGATTTCTTTATTGCCAAAACAAAAAAAAACAAGTGTTATATTTCCATTTATCTGGAAACAGTAACGCTGACAAACAACAAAGAAAAACTCAGGGATGATGGGAGGCAGTTAAAGAAAATAGATTTATTTACAATACTTAAATGAAAAGGTACACAACTGACAACTGATAGGTTTCAAACAATGTGGGGATAAAGAGGGACCAGTGGGGCTTGTGCCAAATAAAATAGACAAATTACAATCAAAATGAGCCTAGCTCAACTATCTCTGTGTGAAAAGAAAAGAAAACAAAAGGCCTGACTCTACTGGCTACAAAACATCCAAAAATAATAAAAATACAATCGTGGCAGCAACCCATAACCTAATGTGATAACATAGTCCGTCTACGTGTGCAAATGTATAGGCTACCCCAGTCTTACCTTGGTCCCTAGTCCCCACCACAAACCTACCTATCCAACAAAGAAGAGAGAGAGAGCAACACAACTGAAGCTTTTCAAATGTCCCTCCTTCTCTGATTGGCTGGAGTATGAGCCAATCAACAGCTCTTCACACAGGCTGGCAGCCAACCTCCCACCTCTCACCTGCAGGACTACAGCAGAGAGAGACATACACAAATCTATACACATAACAACAAGATAAAAATAGATACACTACATTGATTACACCAGTAAGATGCAATAAGGTGCAGTAACTGTCAGAGTCCTTGCGTCTTTTGTTTTGTGCTAAGATGGCAGGTGATGCAGATTCCCTGTGTGATGGGCACTGATGCCTCATAGCAATAAGGTTCTTGGTAACACAGAGACAGAGATTGGTGACATGTCCAGGGTGAACCCTGCCTTTCAACTGAGTTTTACAACTGCTGGGATAAGCTACAACCCCCTCTGTTCACAAGGAACAGATTAAAATAAGTACCCTTGAAACAGGCTGGTACGTTTCTGTCACAAACTACAAAGACAAACTGGCAAAGTGGGAAGGAAACAACAGAGACTAAATACAAGGAGAACAATGAGGCACAGGTGAGATATATCAGGGCAGCAACCACATCTGCAATGACAGAGAGTAACATTCAAAGTAAAACACTAAATGCCCAAAACTTGAATGAACAGCAGAAGCAAAAAAGTTGGTTTGACTCAAATAAACTAACACTATATCTAAGCAAAACTAAATTCACAATATTTGTGAACTGAGCAACTAATTCAAATAAGAAACTCAAGAAATTGAACCAGTAAAATCAAATATTTAGGAATAAGAAGAGAAAATAAATTATGTTGGAAGCCACACATATAAATTATGTCATATCAAAATCAATCCTCCATCAGTTAAATAAAGAAAAAGAATTCCTCTTTACACAACACTTTTCATACTTGTTCTTTATACTCATAGATTATTGTCTGGAAGTAAAGGCAAACACATAAAAGACAAACACAGATCCAATATTCATCCTTCAAAAAAGAGCCATGAGCATTACAACTAACAGCAATTAGAAAGAAACAACTAATTCACTCTTCATCAAACTCAAAACACTCAAATTCAAGGATCTGGTTGATTTCAAGAATATGTTCATGCAGAACATGGGGAATATGTTTATTAAAAGAGAGAGAGAGTGTGTGTGTGTGTGTGTGTGTGTGTGTGTGTGAGAGAGAGAGAGAGAGAGAGAGAGAGAGAGAGAGAGAGAGAGAGAACTAATGAACTAATGCAAAACTTCATTGTGTGTAATCCAAGGGAGTTAATTTACGAAATAACTGTAGTGAAGAAATTGTTAAATTGAAAAACATGTACAAAATGAAGTAAACTGAATCACTTATATAAAGACAATAACTTGGACAACTACAAGTTGGAGGGAAAAAAAATAATGACAGTACAGTGTATTCTCTGGCTGGGGTTGTTTTTTTCTGTCTTTCTATTTTTTGCTATGTTGTTTTTGTCCATTACATTTGTTAATTATCATGGTTCCTTTTGTAGTTTCTGTTTAGTTTTCTGAAAAGTTTGAAAAAAAATCATGCTGGATCATGGAAGGTATAACAAATCCACAAGCTCCCATTTAAATTTAAATGAGAGCGTCTGTAGGCGTGCAGGTTTTTTCTACAGTTTTTCACTCTTTTTTAAATTCCTCTTTTTTTGTAATTCCTCTTTTTCTTGCTCTTAGTGTATAATGATGAACTGATTTTAAGTTTGAATATAAGGGGCAGGACTGTTAGATATTTCTTTATTTTGCCGTTTTGTTATTTAAACATGTTCAAAATGAACTCTAATTTAAATCAAAACACAAAGATACAGTTATCAATAACCAGGTGCTGCAGCACTGTGCTCATCCCACCACACCATCCAAACTAAAGTGGGAGCTTTGATGGAAAAAAGTTCAGTTAACCTCCTGCCTTGTAAATATATCAAATTTATACATAAACGAGAACAACCCTGCTGCTCATGAACTCATGAAATCTGATACATTTAATTGTTCACACAACCACCTCCATGTCATGATCCATTTTCAGTGAGTTTCCTCGGCAGGCCCATGATTTCTGCAGCCTAGCCTAGCCAAGCTTTCACTGCTGCTCCAGCTCTTACTAAAACAGAGCAACCCCTACTAGACAAATTAGGAATTGCACTTAATGTAATTTATGCACTTTGCAAATTCATCACACGGTCACATTCGACTCTTTGCTTGGCTAGTGTAGTTATTTTTTTTTTCTCCAGTTAGCTATAGTGTCCAGTTGAATGTGTTTTAGACGAGAACTAGTCTAAAGTATTTTGTGTGCATTTGCTAATGTAACAAAATATGTCTTTTCACAACTCAGAATATGGGGCATGCTTTGACAACAGTGAAAGTGAATGCAGATATTTGTATTGTTTAAATGCTTGACACTCATGGATGTCTCCTGAGTTTGACTGAGTTGGAGATTAATTGAGATGAAACTATTTAAAATACAATATGACTTTGTTCCTAAATCAGTGTATAAATGATACCAGTGAATGTTTAGCAGCTCCATAACAGTATTGATTCAGTTAGTGCTCAATTAAATTTTTTAGACAAGAACCAATCTCTAAAGTATTTTTGAATTCATTTCCTGTTGTAACAAAACATTTCTTTTTAGACTATTGTGACTATGCTGAACCTGATGACTACGGTATTTATATCATTTCAATATTAGACACTTTACAGCCATATTTTGATTCTTACAGGAACTTGTAACATAAACAATAATGACTTCGTAAGAGTTTTGGTTAATATAGTGTCCAGTTGAATGTGTTTTAGACGAGAACTAGTCTAAAGTATTTTGTGTGCATTTGCTAATGTAACAAAATATGTCTTTTCACAACTCAGATTATGGGGGATGCTTGGACAACAGTTACGGTGACTGCAGATATTTGTATTGTTTAACTGTTTGACACTCATGGATGTCTCCTGAGTTTGACTGAGTTGGAGATTAATTGAGATGAAACTATTTAAAATACAATATGACTTTGTTCCTAAATCAGTGTATAAATAATACCAGTGAATGTTTAGCAGCTCCATAACAGTATTGATTCAGTTAGTGCTCAGTTTAATTTTTTAGACAAGAACCAATCTCTAAAGTATTTTTGAATTCATTTCCTGTTGTAACAAAACATTTCTTTTTAGACTATTGTGACTATGCTGAACCTGATGACTATGGTATTTATATCATTTCAATATTAGACACTTTACAGCCATATTTTGATTCTTACAGGAACTTGTAACATAAACAATAATGACTTCGTAAGAGTATTGGTTAATATAGTGTCCAGTTGAATGTGTTTTAGATGAGAGTCTAAAGTACTTTGTATGAATTAGCTATTTTAACAATACATGTCTTTTCACAATACAGAAAACTCGGCATGCTTGAACAACAGTGAAGGTGAGTGCAGATATTTGTATTGTTTAAATGCTTGACACTCATGGATGTCTCCTGAGTTTGACTGAGTTGGAGATTAATTGAGATGAAACTATTTAAAATACAATATGACTTTGTTCCTAAATCAGTGTATAAATGATACTAGTGAATGTTTAGCAGCTCCACAACAGTATTGATTCAGTTAGTGCTCAGTTTAATTTTTAGACAAGAACCAATCTCTAAAGTATTTTTGAATTCATTTCCTGTTGTAACAAAACATTTCTTTTTAGACGAACCCGACTATGGTGCTGCTCCATATGAACTTAAGTGCTACGGTATTTGTATTATTTCAGTGTTACACACTACAGGCATATTTTGATTCTTACAGGAACTTGTAACATAAACAATAATGACTTCGTAAGAGTTTTGGTTAATATAGTGTCCAGTTGAATGTGTTTTAGAACCAGTCTAAAGTATTTTGTATGAATTAGCTATTGTTACAAAATATTTCTTTGTTGAAGATGGACCCGACTATGGTGCTCCTCAATGTGACCTGGAATACTACAGTATTTGTATTATGTTAGACACTACATTCTAAATACACTGTATACACACAGGCTTGACTTGGACAAATGTTAACTATACTTTAATGTTGAGTATAAAGATGTCAATAATAACAAGATGATAACATTAGTACCATCAGCTGGAATACATTGACTTATTTTTTGATTCTTTTCCTCTGACTTGGTGTGTGCTCCAGAGGAGAAAGCCCCTGTGCCCCAGCAGCCTCATAAAGACCCTCTGCTGCAGCTGATCTCCCTCCAGAAGGCCTCTGGCTCCTGGCTGCTGGATCCAGCTCTGGCTGCTGCACTGGGGAAGACCAGAGAGGAGGTGGAAAAGTCAAAACCTGCACAGGTGAGTTGTTGTCAAATAGATCATGGAGGTTATTTTAAAACAGTGTTTGCATGAAAACATAGGAAGTACTGTACGTATATTTTAGTACATCATGTTATAACACTGGTAGAAAGTAAGATCAGAACCACTGGTCAGCATTTACTGTTGAGGTATTTTGTTCTTTTGAGTGTCATCTTCTTGTTCTACCTGTCACATCTGTTTTTATTTCATCTGGTGAATGAGGTCAATGAGGAAGTGTGGGCCACCATCCTGGCTCTGATCTGGCTTCATGGTTTCAAGATGGATTCAAAGGAAGAGTGGGAGCTTCTGGCTATGAAGGCTGCGTCATGGCTCAGTGCTCAGAACGGTAGTGACCTTAATACTAAGAGCTCAGCTGCTGTTTTAACAGTGTAGTGGTTGAAATCAGCTGTTTGTGTTCTTGTCTTTTTCAGCAGCATGTGTACCAGAGTGTGTGGAAGCTGGAAATGCACTGTTGGGTTGCAGCGTGCAGAAAGATGCTCTGGGGCTCTGAGGGTTTCATTAAAGTGGCTTCACCTTCAGGACTGTTAGACAGAAGCAGATCTGCTCCACCATACATCCTTTACTTTATCATTACACCATACTATCTACTCAGTGATAACTGAATACAGATCACTGGTCTTCTGAACTGGCTTATTTGGGATATATTATTAGAGAAACAGAATTTACAGAAACATCCTTCACTAAGGCTTCACCAACCAAGTTTAATTAGTACCTTTACTAGAATAAGCCTCAGTGGTTTAATTGTAGATTTCATACCAGCTCTTTCCATTCCATTTCCACAGTAGTAGTAATTGTTTTAATTAACACCACATAACCATATTCTTTAAGAAGCAAAGGCCAATATCTATGGATTCCCTCTCAAGAGAATAAACTATATTAATCCTGTTCTATAATTCTGAATACCAAGAAATACTACTGCACACTCCCACGACACACTCTGAAGATGGGCAACTACCATGACAGCTGTCTAGTCCTGTTTTTTCCCACTAGATGGAGATAAAGGGTTTGTTACTATCCACATACAGTAACTCCACAATTGAGAGTGAACTATTAAAACCTTTTTATCACATGTAACCCTGCACTAGCCATGCTGTAGTGCAGTGCAACTCTTCTGTGCTGTTTGATGTGAGCTACGCTGCTACTGAGATAAACTGTAGTCAAACCAGGGTGCAGCTTGAGAGGTTTTTAGACCAGACTGACCACATTTAGTTGCATTAGGTCCAGAGGAGAAAACAGTAAATCCAATACTGTCAGTTGTTCTCATTCATTTAGGTCTGTGGTCCCCTCTATTTGTATCTCACAAAAACTTTTTTTTTCCAGAGGGCGGGGCGATCCTATTAATTTGAGGAATTATTTTAATTCAGTTGCAATTTATATAAAACAGCTGTGTAACACCCACACATTTAATATTAGTTATTATTATTTTTACTATTTTAAGTACTGCTTTGTTTGCGGTTATGATAGCTTCGTTTGTATGAGGGGGTGTGAGCTTCAACTTCATAAATTTCCTTTCTATCTTTCCGATCAGAGACTTCGCTGAAAAAACGTAGGTTTAGATGATGCCTTCCTTAAAACTCGGAAAAATCAAATTCCAACTCGGAAATTTCCGAGTTCATAGCGTACACTTTACTGGTTAATTGAGGAGAAAACATACGTTTTTTTCTTGTTTGTTTTTTTTTTTTTTTTTTTTTTTATATATTGTCACAGTTTTCTGAACAATAAAATATGTGGAGAATGTTATTATTATTATTATTATTATTATTATTTTGAAAGCACACATTCTGAGTTTGATAACTCAGAGCTCATTTTTTGCAAGTTGTCATGAATGCAGCATCAGTAATACTTGCATATTGTACGTTATGTAACTTGTGTGTAAACTCTCCTCCCCAACTGTTTGTCTTTACTGATGGAGAGGTGGGGAACACCAAAGAAGTCATTGATCTGGTTAAGAAGAATTCAGGTTCCCACAAGTGAAACCACAGAAACACCCACAGTATTCCCACACTCAGTGCGTTTTCATGCGGAGCTTAATCGAGCTATGCTCAAAATTCGACTTTCTGACACCAGTCCTTGTCCCAGTTTACATGCAGCGCAAGAAAATCGAATAACTGTTCTCCTCCTTCACACTAGGTGGCGATAGGTGTCTTTTCAGCGGGATAATACCACGTTAATACGGCCCGATTTCCCGGTTGACCTATTACGTGATGTAATAAACAAAGTCGTTCTTGCGGTAGACCGGCATTTCAAACAACAACCAGACGGATAATAGTACATTTTTAATCTCGTACATAATGTTCGCGCTACTTCTGGTGCAGGTAAGATCCGCACTATCCCTCAGATGGTTCTTCTAGTGACTCCGTTTCTCTTCTTCTTCTGTGATTGGCTTTCTTGGTTTTGCTCGTTTTTGTTCCGGGGTCACACGCCAGCGCGGCAGTGGTGGAGCATGCACACACGCATTATCCGATTGGAAACTCCAATTCCAATCGCATTATCTGGGTGTCTCAATCGATAATGAGAACTCTGATTTTAATCGGAGTAACGTGTTTACATGCACTTAAGTTCTCCTGTTATAGTCCGATTAAGGCAATAATTCGTTTTTTTTGTGTTACGACTGAGAGGTGTGTTAAAAGACCACTCAAAGATCATTGAAAATTCAAGAACCCTCGTTATTTTAGAATAAACTAATACATCTGTTACTTGGTGTCGGAAGTGGTCGAAGATGGAAGAGTTTCAACAACCAGAGAGTTTTTGTTTTAAGAAACCGGCAAAGTGCCCCGACTGAAGGAAACAATTTTCTAGCTATTGGATGGCTTCTAAATTGGACAAAAAGGACGGTCCTGTTCAAGTCAGCGCACTGGTATATTCATTCACTAAGGAAGCGGACAATATACCTCTTTCACCTATGAAGAGGGGGAAAGTGAAGACCAGTTTGATGTAGTTTTTGCGAAGTTTAATGCCTATTTTACCATGAAACGGCATTATCCATGGACGTGACTGTTTCGAGCATGTGTATATCTGCGCTCTGTATGAAGTGTCTGAACACTGCAATTTCGGAGCACAACAAGAGGAACACATCAGGGAGTGGATCATGGTAGGCACCTTGGAATTTGGCATTTCAGCATTTAGGACGCATTTCCTGGGCCAAGTCATCAACAAAGAAGATGTGCAGCTAAACCCGAAAGTGTCAGCAATCAGTAAGCTCAACCCACCTGAAAGTTTCCAATTATTCATTAATACACAGGATGACATATTACCATCCCTTGTGCCATGATCTGGGGCAAAACTCCTTTAGAAGCCCAGTCCAAGTGGAGAACCGACCAGCAGACCAGTGGTCAGCTACTAACTAGCCTAGCCAGCAGCAGTAGGTAATAGAAATGATGGGACATGCGAACACATTACAACCAAACATATCTCCCTTCTGCCAGTATCAGAAATAAGACACAATCAGACACCACCTACATAGCCTAGTCCACAGCAGGAGGTAATGAGAGGTGGTAGGACATGCGACTACACTTCAAACAACACCATTCCCTTCTGCTAGAATCGGAAATAGAACACTACCAGACACCAGCTAATTAGCCTAGCCACTGAAGTAGAACACTAGAAAACACCAGCTAATTAGCCTAGCCACCAGCAGTAGAACACTAGAAAACACCAGCTAATTAGCCTAGCCACTGAAGTAGAACACTAGAAAACACCAGCTAATTAGCCTAGCCACCAGCAGTAGGTAAGAAATTATGGGACATGCGACTATATTTCAATCAATATTCCTCCCCTCTGCCAAGATCACAAGTAACACACAAGAAAACGTCCAGTCCCCAGTCTAGCCTTTAGCACATTTAAACTCCTCCGTTAGACTAGTTACTGGGAGCTCCAGTATGCCTTTCCCATACAAGGGTGCACCGTTTAAGCAGCATGGGACACCAAGCCATCAGCCAAGAGTAGAGGAGAGTCCTTGGCATGATAAACTACCTTGTGAAACATATTCACTTTATGAATTGCAAAAATCAACATTAGTCTGATCTGAGGTCCTGCGCAGCAGCGCAGTAGGCAGTCTTTGACAAAGTCAAAGAGCTCCTTACAATGTCACCTACCTTGATGTATTATGATGCCACAGTAGTCTCAGCAGATGCTAGCAGCTATTTAATTGGTGGCATTCTGTAACAGCTGCGTGGAGGAGACTGTTGAGAGGACTAAGTGATGAAAAAACTCTGAATTATGTGCATGATGGGTTGGATAGTGATAACAGGGTCAATGAGATTAGAAATGCTACAGTGAATATGTGATGGTCTAAAAATCAGTCTAAAACCAGCACGACATTCTGTAAGTGGACACCAGAGGCAGGCGAAGCTCTGAAAGACTACTTTGAGCGCACTGACTGGAATGTTCTGTTACAATCACCAGGGAACATGGACATTGGCGCAATGGCTGACTCCGTCACAGACTATATAAACTTTGGTAGGGACACTGATCCCAGTGAGGACAGTGAGATGTTTTTCTAACAACAAACCCTGGAACACCAGCAGCATCAACCAGTAGAAGATGGCTTTCAGGGACGGAGACAGAGAGAAGCTCAGGAGAGTCCAATACGAGCCGAAGGAGAGCCTGAGACAGGTGAATATGGACTACAAAAGGAAAGTGAAGAGGAAGCAACAACAACACCAGGGAGGTGTGGAGAGGAATGAGGAGCAGTGCTGCGACCATTACCTCCCCGTCCTCCAGCTCATCACCATGTCCTCTATCTCCCTCACACCATAGCACCCACGACACCACTGCTGCTCCTCATTTCACACCTTCCAGAGGATCTTCAATGTGAGCCTAAAAACTGACAAGGTCCTGGTGCTGTGGAACACTTCATGTCCGGTTCCGGTTCCTAAGGTTGGGCGATCAGCTGTTATCAACGACTACAGACCAGTGGCCCTCACATCGCACATTACGAAGACACACAATTCAATATATGAACAAACAAACATTACTTCAACATAGTTATTGACTACACTGGGACGTGAACGTGCACGACTTATGTAGAATAACCAGTAAGAACAGCAACACTAAAGTCTGTAAACACAGTCAGGAGGAGGTACGGAAGTCTCTCAAGTGGTCTCTCATGACACTTGAATTACAATATGCTAGCAGGATATTGTCGAATTTGGACAAAATTGCGCTGAAAAAATTACATGCTCTGCCTTTAACATTTAGCCTAGTCCTGTTCTGAGCATATAAGACAGTACAAAGATAGACAGAAAGTGCTCCTCAAAAGTGAAGCTCCTCCTCCTCGAGTCTTAGTTGATGGGACTTGAGCAAACTAAAAGACTAAAATACATGTCGAATATCTTTTTATTCAAGGTTGGTTTCTGTCATTTTAGGTAAGTCATGATAAGTTTAGTTTTAGTTAGTTAGCTGACGTGCTAGAAACAGGATGTGAAATAAGGGAGTTAGTCTAGCAGAAGTGTATTCAGGTCATCGATATCGCGGCTCCATGTGTCTCCACTCTTGGACATACTGCACAGACTCTGACTCAAACTCCCAAGATGGTGCTGCCTGTATCCCAGAGAAAATTTGAAGCATATCTTGGGCTTGATTGTTTGAAGATGTCTCCCAAACCCCAGGTTTTGTGAAGCAAACTTTCAGTTTGAGTTTGTCTTTACAAATATTTCTTGATATGTCAAAGCACCCAGCTGTTTGGGAAATTAAAACTGCTAAGGTTTGTAAGCATTTGTTGTTTTGTGGTAGGCTGTAAAGCTTATTTCTAGGCGAAAGGAAGTATTCAAATACTTGTTTTTCCTAATACATTTAAGTTGAAAAAACTTGAAAATATGATTATACTTTGTTGAGATTTTATTTACATGAGTGTTGTTAAAAGTTTACTAAAATAACTAAGTAAAACTAAAGTGAAGTAGACAAATAATCTAAAGTAATGTTTATTTAAATATTTCAGTAGGAGCAGTTCTTAACTGAGTTCATTTGAGAATTGAATATATACTGAGTAAAATTTACTAAAAATGTCTGTGATCATTTTTTGTAAATAAACACCACTCTAATTTACCACTCCTTTATTCCAGGAAATCTGTCAAGATCTTGATGCTCTAGTTTTTTTATAGCCTTCAACCTTCTGGTTTTGTGCCAGTCATCTCTGTTGCTGGGATGAGAAAATCTGTACAGTGCGTTTTAACTTCACTGGAACCCTCCTTCAGAGTGTCATCTGGCCATTGCAATATCATGTGAATTAATGGTGAGTCTGCCTTATACAGAGGGTGTTAGGGCCTCACTCAAGGCCCTTAATGAGGACCTGAAAGTATCTAAACTACTTCTCTAACTACAACTCCACACCTCCACGTGAGATGCCTATGACATACATGTTTCTCTCTGAACTAAAGCACAAGTTCATCATTGATACTTTAAGGGTCACGTCTGCTGTTTTTTTTTTTTTAAACATTTCGCAACGTTTGAATATACGTTGTAGGCTACATACTTACCACACCCTGTTCTTTACACTTCACAACCCCTTTGTATTTGCAGCAGAAACAGTTCTCAGCTGCATGTTTGGGTGTGACATTCAGGTGACAGTCACCACCTTCTCCTTCCAAGGAATGAAGGTGGTGGTAACAAATTAGCTATACTGTGTGAGCTGCAGATATGTATAGCCTATAGAAATTGGCACAATCAATAGCATTAGTACTTCACAGTGTGTTGTAATATGGGCTAGTGCAGCCAGGTTAAAAAATGTGGAATTTCTCTGAAGTCTTTCCATGTACGGTGACTGTGGTCAGTGCTGGTACTACTGTATATTTTTGACATACTATTACATGTATATCTAACACAATTGTTTCTGTGTGTTTCTTGGTGTGACATTGTAAACTCTCCTCCCTAGCTATTTGTGGGTGGGGAACACCAAAGAAGTCATTAATCTGTTAAGAAGAATTCAGGTTCCCACAGGTGAAACCACAAAAACACAGGCAGTATTTCCACACTGTCTTCCATGTGTTGAGTGGATCTAAATCAATTTCCAGGGCCAGAGGTCACTGGTTTACGGCCAGTTCACTGGTTTATGGCCAGTTCACTGGAGAGGTAGGAGCAGCTCCATGTTCTGTTGTGTTTCTTTCATCAGGTATGTGATGACAGTAATTAACATGATTTCTAACACTGTAATGCTTTCTCAGAGTGCCTTCACTGCTGTCAACAAAATGCGTGGTGAAGTGATTCAAGGACCTCTGGTGCTCAAAGAACTTCCAACATCGACTGTTTGCCTAGTGTTTGCCCCAAATGCAAATGAAAAAGGATGTTCTCACTCAGGTCTTTGAAGAAATAGATAAGTGATACTATGAAAGTCAGATAAACAATGACAATGACCGTATCAGTTGTTAATAAAAGTTGAAGTTCTACGTAGCAGAGGTTGGCAACATTCACTCTTTACATTAATATTAAAAGCTTATATGGTCAAAAGAAAATAAAGTGAAACACAAAGCACACAGTCTAATCTCATTTTAAGAAAGAAGGGTTTACAATGGGCCATTGATGAGGAAAAGAATGTAGGTGTGTGAACATGTGGCATGTGTCAGTCAAGTCAGTCAAAGCTTGACAACAATAACTCAGTGGATAAACTGGATATGTATGTTGACATTAGTTAAGCGCGTGTACTATACTACTGTATAAACTCTGTCCAGCAAGTAACCAGGCCATGAGAACAGTGTGTGTGTGTCTGTAGGTTGAGGGAAACCATTCACTCCTTTGTTCTCCCTCTATCTAGAGTTAACTGTGCTCACTTGTGCCATTTAAAAGATTAATTGGAAATATTAAAATGTAAGCCAGTGATTTTGATAAAATTTAGCAGAGTGTTCCAAGGGCGGTGTGAATCAAATAATAGATCTGGTCTGTGTGTCTTTCCTATGCACTTCTCTGTTGAGATTTTTGTCACAATAGAGTCCAACAAGGCCAAACTATCTCCAATGATGTCACACATTGATGCAGACATCAAATATTTGTACATCCAAAATTTGCTAGTTTGCTGTAAAAATAAATAAATAAATGAAATTGATACGAAAATGTGTACAAAATCAATGCTTTTGTTTGTTTGTTTGTTTTTCCCTCTTGCCGCATACTCGGCAGAAATTGAAACTCATATGCCCACCCACCCGGTGCTCCGCTGTCTGAAAATCGAGCGCACTTTCTGGAGCTTAGTCAGTCCCGTCGTTCTGTGGGGCGTGAACTCTTCTTCCTGCTTTATAAAAAAAACTTACGCCACAAATCTGCAGAAAAACTGTCCCGCAAACGTCTCATTCGCGATCACTTGTCTTCGGAGGTAAGATTTCTTCTGTTCTGTTCATTTATTTCAGCAGTCCCAGATGATTCACTGGTGTTCACACCGCTGGTAATCGCTTTTTGCTGATGTCATGTCATATTGGGACATTATACACATGTAGGATACATGTAGGATACAAATACATATGCCCAAAGGAATCTCTTTAAGATTATTTGCAAAATGGTTAGGAAAAAGCGAAAGTGCAATGTCTTGTGTTTGGCTAACGAAACAGCCAAAGAAAGTTCAAACCGATCTCATGATATCAGTGGAATATAAATTATCCTGTTTTAATGTCATTCAATTTCCAAATTTGCTACAAAATTTTATGGAAGTCCTCATTCTTCCAGTTTTGACCCTAACCGATATTAAACCTTAATTGGTAAAATCGATACACGTCGGCCAGTTAATAAGTGTATGTCAAACAAACATCCATTATTTAGTTTGTACAAATCATTTCCTGGTCAAAAAGATCTCAGGAAGAAGTTTCCAGTGCAGTGGTGTCCATTTTAGTTCAGGGGCCAGTTGCAGCCCCCATTAATCTCAAGCACAGCTGACCACAATAATAGCATAATGACCTAAAATAACATCAACTCCAGATGTTTCCTGTTGTTTTAATGCAAATAAGTACAAGTACATTATGAAAATGTTTATATTTAATGAACTGTCTTTTTTACAAAACATTTATGAACAATCTGAAATCTCTTAAGAAGAATAAGTGCAATTTCCACCTGCTTTTTACTTCTCCTCTTTAGGGCTTCTCCGAAGATCTGACAAGAGTGTTTATCTCCAGGAATGATGTCACCTAAATGATACATTATGAAAACACCAGTCTGCCTGGTTGAGTTGTCTAGATAAATAGATAAAGATAGATAAAGATAAATAATAGAAACTCAGAGGGGCGAGAAGGTCCGAGTCCGACTTGGGCCTTTCTGGGTGGATTTTGCAAGTTCTTCCTGTGTCTGTGTGGTTGGTGATTCGAAATTGAGTGTGGATAGTTGTTTGTGTTAGCCCTGCCATAAACAGCTGACAGCTGGGACAGGCTTCAGCAACCCCTGCAACACTAGTGAGGATAATTGGTAATAGAAGATGAGCTGAAATTAGATGAGAAGCTAAGAGGTGCATTAAGAGGTGCAAGTGAATGATAAGGGCCCTAACATGGAGCCTTGAGGACGCCACTTGTGAGTGGGCCAGATGAGAAAGAGGGGGGTTTTGGACTCAGACGTATCACAAGAGATTGGACAGAGCAGAGTTTCATTCACCAGTTATCCCAAAGCAAATGGTTATAAACCTTGAAGCTTGAAGATATCTTCACAAGAATTTATGATTGTTGAGGAATATTTGGAATAACATGAGTGGAAAAGACAACATTTGACCAAGTTAGCATTTGCATCACAATACTGGTGAATTAATATGTCAAAAGCGTGCAGTCTAGACTCCAGCATGACTACTAGATCAAATCAGATTAGATCTAAAGATATTCATGTGTGCATATTTATAATTGACTACAATAAAGGAATTAATGTTCATTTTCATTGTTGTGACAGCAACTATCATCATACAATAGAAACCTTGTTATTATTGTTCCTGTACAGGTGCAATGATGAACTGCTGTGGTCTGATAACTTCCCAGAAGGAGCCAGGTACAAAATAACTGAAAAAAGGAGAAATGATCTGTCATTCTTTCATTCATGTAATCTTCTAATCTAATGTGGTTTGTAGGTTACAGTGACTATTAGGCCTATAATTTTACCCATAGTCAGACTGCTAGAGTTATCTTAAACTGTCAGGTTAGACTCATGTATATGCCTATATGTTAACAATTTTATACAGAATACAAGTTATAAGTGTTATCCTCCACTTTTGTCTCTATGTATCTAAGCTCTCTGTGTTACTGTGTCAGTTCCTCTGAAGAGCATTGAGGTGGAGCTGGAGGTGAAGGATCATGTGGCTACAGTGGTCTCCACTCTCCTCTACGAGAACAAGGAGGACAAACCACTAGAGGCTGTTTTTGTCTTTCCTCTGCCTGGAGATGCTGCTGTCTGTCATTTCAGTGCTAAGATTGGACAGACACAGATTGTAGCTGAGGTGAAGGAGAAAAAGGAGGTGAGCTGGACAAAAAGATTTACTGTGTGTACAGGAGCTGAATTAGAAACAGTAAACACAGTGAGGCTTCCTGACATGTGTCTCCTGTACTCATACAGGCTCGTGAGGATTATGATGATGCACTGAGCTCTGGTCAGCAGGCCTTCCTGTTGGAGGAGAGTGAGCAGAGTCCAGATATATTCTCTATGAGTGTAGGCTGTCTTCCTCCAGGAGAGAGCGCCTCCATCAGGCTGGAGTACGTCACTGAGCTGGCTGTGCAGGCTGATGATGGACTGAGGTTCTGTCTGCCTGCTGTGCTCAACCCTCGCTACCAACCTCAAGGTAGGACAAGGAGACAACAGTTTGACCAGAAACTGGTCACACAAACAAATAATTATCAATCACTGGCTTTTATATGTGTGTGTTTTCTGCTATTGGCCATTAACATTAACATCAACTAACGATGAAGAGAAATCCTTACTGAAAAATAAGAAGGAGATGGAAACAATGTAAAGTTGCACATTAAACATTTACATACAATCGTTTCCTGCAACAATAGAGAAGTGTGTGCATCAACCTTCCAGCCCAAACAAAAAACATGCGACTCCCAGTTGTCTGTCCTATTGTTTACAGGCAGTGAAGGAGCCAGTGTCCAGGTGACCTCTGTCCCAGCCTCTCTGGTGCCCTATAGTCTGTCTTTTTCTGCCCAACTGTCCTCTCCTCGTCCAATCTCTAAAGTAGAGTCTAGCTGTTCCTTGGATCCTCTCCAGTACCTCAACACTGATCAAACCCAGGCCACTGTAGGTAGAGTGACAATGTGTCTGCTGTGTGTTGTTGGTACTCGTCACAGATTCATTTATATTTGTGTGTCTTGAACTGTAGATCAAGTTGGCTGCAGGACACAAGTTTGACAGAGATGTTGAACTGTTGATTTATTACAAAGACGCTCATCAGCCCACTGCTGTGGTGGAGGCAGGACAGGCCTCTGCCAAGCCTGGTGAGTACAAGTTGGTCAAGTTAATAGTTTACAAACATAACGTTCCTTATCCTCCAAATGATGATGTTTTAAAATAAAGAATAAGATTTGTGGTCATATTTCTGTTCCTGCCATGTTTCAGGATCTCTGATGGGTGATCCAGTGGTGATGCTGAGCCTGTACCCTGAGTTCCCTCAGTCTGTGATGTCTTCAGTCGCCTCATGTGGAGAGTTTGTGTTCTTACTGGATCGATCAGGGAGTATGGATATGCAGATGAGCAGCGTGAATCAACAGACACGCATTAGCAGTGCCAGGGTATTTATCATGTTATTCTCTAAGTCTCTTGTAGTGTTCATCTCATGAAGTGGTCTTCACTGTCTTTTCTGTCTTACTGAAGGATACTCTGCTGCTTCTGTTGAAGAGCTTACCAATGGGCTGCTATTTCAACATTTATAGTTTTGGGTCCAGCTATGCACACATCTTCCCGTAAGTCACTCCGTCATTTTAGATAAAGGCCTTTCTATTATTTGAGTTGATGTTTGTGTTGGTCCTCTATTTGTGTGATGACAGTCAGAGTGTGGAGTATAACCAGAAGACCATGGAGGAGGCTCTGAAGAAAGTTGAGGAGATGGAGGCTAATATGGGAGGAACAGAGATACTGGAGCCCATCAAACATATTTACAAACAGCTATGCATTCCCAATCATCCAAGACAGGTAAACCACAACAACAAACTAAATACAACCTTTGCCCCAAAACCAAATCTAAACAGGTTTGAGGTTGTACAAATGTCTCTTTCCAGTAACAATAGCTTCACATGTTTTACACTGTTGTTTGAGACATTGTGTTTCTAGGATATGTGTCATCCATCTGTCAACATAATGATAACCTAGTTCATTTATAGCCTTCAACCTCCTTGGTCATCTTGTTGTTTCTCATGGCTGATTCTGTTGCTTTGGTGAAGTCACTATCACTCGTACAGTAACTGTTCTTGTGTCACTACAAAGTTCAGCCCGTTGGTGTCTACACTTCACATGAATGTCTGATTGCATTGTGTCATGGTGCTTTTTTCTCCTTTTCTGTAACTGCTAACCCATGACTGGAATGTTTGAAATTAACATGCTTGGTGTGCTTTGATTTCACTGGAGCCCTCATTCAGGGAATCATCGGGGTAGCCATTGTGATATCTAGCCATGATTTATTTTAAGTCTCTTAATGAGGAGACGAACCCGTGTGTCTGCCTAGAGATTGTTAGGACCTTGCACAAGGCCCTTAATGGGGATCTTAAAGTCCCTAAACTACTTTTCCAACTTCAACTCCACACAAGATGCCTATAACATACCTTGTCTTTACTTGCAGAATAACTTTAGTGACATCCTATTCTTAATCCATAGGGTTTAATGTGACATTGGCCCACATTCTGCAGCGATAACAGCTTCAGCTCTTCTGGGAAGGCAAACCACAAGGTTTAGAAGTGTGTTGATGGGAATTTTTGACCATTCACCCAGAAGCACATTAGTGAGGTCAGACACTGATGTTGGATGAAAAGGCCTGGCCAACAGTCTTCATCTAGTTCATCCCAAAGGTGTTCTATCAGGTTGAGATCCAGGTCTGTGCAGGACAGTAAGGTTCTTCCACACCAACCTCACTTGCCCATGTCTTTATGGACCTTCTTTGTGCACAGATGCACAGTCATGTTGGAACAGGAAGGGGCCAACCCCAAACTGTTCCCACAAAGTAGGGAGCATGGAATTGTCAAGAATCTCTTTGAAGCATTCATAGTTCCTTTCACTGGAACCAAGGGGCCAAGGCCAGCTCCTGAAAAAACAACCCCTCCACCAAACTCCACACTTGGCGCAATGCAGTCAGACAAGTACTGTTCTCCTGGTAACTATCAAACCCAGATTGGTCCATCAGATAGCAAATGTAGAAGCGTGATTCTTCACTCCTCAGTGAGCTCTGTGCACTCTGCCCTTCAGTATCCCTTGACCCTCTGACATTTTCCCAATTGCTTCCACTTTGTTATAAAATTACTGACAGTGTGGAATATTTAGTTGTGACAGGACTTGCTGCACAGGTCACAGTACCATGCTACAATTCACTGAGGGTCTGAGAGCAACCCATTCTTTCACAAATGTGTGTAGAAGCAGTCTGCATGACTAGTTGTCTGATTTTATACACCTGTGTCCATGGACGTGATTGGAACACCTGAATTTAGTTATTTGGATTGGTGAGAGAGTGCTTTTGGCAATAAAGTGCACATGTTTCTCTCCAAAATAAAGCACAAGTTCAACATTGTTTCTGTAAGGTTCATGTGTTTTTTTAAAGAGGATATACTTTGTACATAGTTACCACACCTCATTCTTTACACTTAACAATAAAACAACGGTTCGAATCCTGCTCTGTCCTGGCTACTGTCATAGTGTCCTTGGGCAAGACACCTTACCCCCCTTGCCCCGTGTGAATGTGTATGAATGTGGTGGTGGTCAGAGGGGCCGTTCGGCGCACATTGGGAGCCACGCTTCTGTCAGTCTGCCCCAGGGCAGCTGTGGCTACAAAAAAGTAGTTTACAACCACCAGTGAGAATGTGTATGAATGAATAATGGGTTCTGTGAAAGTGCTTTGGGAACCACTCTGTGCGTTGAAAAGCGCAATTCAAATTATTATTATTATTATTATGTAACTTGTGTGTAAACTCTCCTCCCCAGCTGTTTGTCTTCACTGATGGAGAGGTGTGGAACACCAAAGAAGTCATTGATCTGGTAAAGAAGAATTCAGGTTCCCACAGGTGAAACCACAGAAACACCCACAGTATTCCTACACTGTCTTCAATGTGTTGAGTGGATCTAAATCAAACCGCTGTATTGTAGGTGTTTCTCTTTTGGGATTGGGGAAGGGGCCAGCTCTGCCCTTATCAATGGCTTGGCCAAGGAGGGAGGAGGTCACGCTCAGTTCATCACAGGAACTGACAGGATGCAACCAAAAGTGAGTAAACACAATGAAGATGCAGCAGTAAACCTGTGTCTGGACAGAGACCATGGTTCCAGTGAGTAAAAACTCAGTGTCTCTCCCAGATGTTTCAATAGATTTTTACACTTCTCCATTATTTTTCAGGTGATGCAGTCGCTGCGATTTGCTCTACAGCCAGCTGTGGTGGACATCTCAGTCACATGGGATTTACCAAAGGGAGTGTCTGTCACTGTCCTCTCTCCACCAATCACAGCTCTTTTCCAGGGTCAGAGGTCACTGGTTTATGGCCAGCTCACTGGAGAGGTAGGAGCAGCTCCATGTCATGTTGTGTTTCTGTCATCAGGTATGTGATGACAGTAATTAACATGATTTCTTACACTGTAATGCTTTCTCAGAGTTCAGAGGCAGCAGAGGGCTGTTTGACGGTGAAGTACAGCCTGGCGGGTCATCCCTCTCATAACCAGCTGCACTTCAGTCTCAAACCTGCAGGAGACACTGGGTAAAGCAACTTTCCATCCAGACACAGTCTGCTTTCAATCCTGACCTTTAAAAAAAATATCATTTGTTTTTGATTTTTTATGGCCCTGAACACTGAACAGTGAGCTAAACTGACAAACATAAACTCTGTCTGAGTGTTTCCTTCTCTCTGCAGATTAACAGTCCACAGGTTGGCTGCTCGCACTATGATTCGCTCTCTGGAGATGGAGGAGAGAGAGGATGGAGGAGTGAAGGAGAAGGTGGTGGAGCTCAGCGTCCAATCAGGAGTGAGCAGTTCTTTCACTGCCTTCATTGCTGTCAATGAAAACAGTGGTGAAGCAATTCAAGGACCTCTGGTGCGCAGAGACGTTCCAACACCTGGTGAGTGTGAGCAAATGAAAACTGATATTCTAACTCAGATCTTTGAAGAAGAAGTAGATAAGTGTCAGTATGAAAGTCAGAGAAACTTTTACAGAAATGAGTTGTCTTTTATAAAGATTTAATATTTATATAATTGCATTAACTGCGTTTCTATATGCCCATCTTTTTAATGTGTTGAAATGTTTAGGAATTTTAATGTCAATTTTTGTTTAATAATCTTAAAGTGTGTTGGGGCGCCTCTGCACCAATGATGGCCGCTTGCTGTAATGCTTCTCCAGCATTTTATGGCTGTAAGTAAATGGAATTACAAAACATATCAGTTTCTACGAGTACAGTAAATGTATGTAAACACGGACACACAACACATTTCTGTGGCTGAATTGAACCTCATCTTATTTACAGGTTTGACGACAAACACAGCAGCTATTTCCTGTCCTTTTGCACTTTAGATGATATGCTTTGTTTAATATATTTTGTGTCTTGAATTTTTTATTTTTTTTTTTAAATCATATCTAATGTGTCTATTGTCTCTTCCTAATTCATTTAGACTGCATGGATGATAGTTCTGGCCTAGAATTGTGTGGTAAGTAAATAGAGTCAGAAAATGCATGTTTATTCTTTGGATGAAATGAATAATTTTGAGTATATTGTAACAACTCCTACACTTTAAATAGTACTTGTAATAATAGTTTAGCTATATACATATATATAGATATATTTACTTCCCATGAATTGTGATGATGATAATTATGATGTACCATGATGATAATGAACAGTGTATGTATCATTGCAAAATATTTTTATTTTTTTAGCCTATTTAAGAATGCTGTCAAGCTTAAAAAACTAGCAGGTAGATGATTACCTAGGAATGTGTTTGCCTGTATCTTTTTTTTTATATATCTTACTAATCTATTGTCCTTTTCAGGGTCTCCAGAGTGCTTAGTTTAGTTATCATCATTGTAGGACACAATTAGAGTAGGGCCGTGGATAGATCAAATTATTAAATTGCAATTAACTGCACTTTTGTCACACGTTTGAAATTAAGCTTACATGTATATTTAAGTTCTTATTACCCTCATATACATGGGAGTGGCTACATATTCTTGCTTTGTGCAAATTAATTGTAATTATTGTAACTATTCAAAACAATGAGAAACCTTGTCCAGACTATTCCCCAGAATAAGCCAGCTTCCTATTTTGCTGTTGGCATTGAAAGTTTGTTGCTTGTGGCAGGTTGAGCTCATACTCACGGAACACACATGCATTCGCATGCATTCATTGCGCACAAAAGCTTTCAAAAGACATGTGTATTACAGTTCCATCAACTCATTGACGGATTTGTTTATAGTGTTGCTAACATGTATTCTCTAATTTCTAATGCTAATTTGTAAATCAGTGGAATAATCTTAGACACTTTAGACAGTCTCAAATATTCCAACCTAACCAATTTAGGTTAAGTAACAATTAAATAATAAATAAATTAACATAACCACAACGTGTGGTATTAAAGGTTGTAGTGCTACAGAGCTTAGGAACATTTGCTCTTTACATTAATGTTAAACGCTTATATGGGTAAAGGGAAATAAAGTTAATCACAAAGTATACGGTCAAATCTCATTTTAAGAAAGAATGATTTACAAAAAGGTGGTGGGGAAGAAAAGTATCTGGGTCAGTGGATTCTTCCCTGCGCCTGTTTGGCTATGTTTCACACATGTT
The DNA here is from genome assembly GCF_022458985.1 of Mugil cephalus. Classification (NCBI taxonomy): domain Eukaryota; kingdom Metazoa; phylum Chordata; class Actinopteri; order Mugiliformes; family Mugilidae; genus Mugil; species Mugil cephalus. The sequence continues at coordinate 22,057,439 of NC_061778.1, read as the reverse complement.
CATAGGCTGCATATCTATTCCTAATGGAGAATGGTGTGGCTTAAAAGAGAGGATTTATAGTTTACATCTGAGACCTTGTGTTTGCTTTAAGCTAAGTGATGTAGCTCAGCCAGTTACAAAAGCTTGTCAACAATAACTCAGTGGATAATCCAGCTATGTATATTGACAGAAGTTAAGCCAATATATGTATGTATGTATGCATGTATGTATGTATGTATGTATGCCGATATATTCACAATTTTGGACAGACCTTCTCATACAAAGGTGCATTAATGCGAATAAATGAATTTTCTTGTCAGACATGGCGTATTGCGAAGAAGAAGAAGAAGAAATCACTGTGCCCCAGCAGCCTCCTAAAGACCCTCTGCTGCAGCTGATCTCCCTCCAGAAGGCCTCTGGGTCCTGGCTGCTGGATCCAGCTCTGGCTGCTGCACTGGAGAAGACCAGAGAGGAGGTGGAAAAGTCAAAACCTGCACAGGTGAGTTGTTGTCATAGACAATGAGTCGAAATAGATAATGGGAGTTCTGCCTGTTCCATGTGTTTTTCTTTCATCTGGTGAATGAGGTCAATGAGGAAGTGTGGGCCACCATCCTGGCTCTGATCTGGCTTCATGGTTTCAAGATGGATTCAAAGGAAGAGTGGGAGCTTCTGGCCATGAAGGCTGCATCATGGCTCAGTGCTCAGAAAGGTAGTAACTTGAAATATAAATACTGAACTACTGTTTCTTACGTGTACTGGTTGAAATCAGCAGTTTCTGTTCTTTTTGTTTCAGCAGCATGTGTACCAGAGTGTGTGCAAGCTGGAAATGAACTACTGGGTTGCAATGTGCTGAAAGACGCTCTGGGGCTCTGAGGGTTTCATGAAACGTAAACTTCAGGACTGGTACATGGAAGCACTGCAGATGCTATTTTTTTAATAGATGTAACGTAAAAAGATGGTGTTGCTCCCGTTCATGTTCCCCAACATTATACCATCCTCAGCTCTTAACTGAATCCTTAGTGGTTTCTTGAACATTTAACAGGTTCAATTCTGCATGTTATGGGGGTCAGGCCGATTCTCTTTCATCTGAAATTAAATTCATTCTTTTGTACTGATCACTAATTGTTTTGCACTTTAATTTTTTTTCCATTATTCTTTATTTAAGTCTCGAAAATGATTGGGGTTTCCCTCATTTGCGATGATGTTGAGGTACAATAACAATAGCAATGTAAAATCAAACAAAGACTAAATCTAACTAAACCTTAGTTCCTTAGTTAGGAAACAGTACTACATGAAGCAGGTGCACACTGAGGTGAGGTGGTTTGAGATCAATTGTGCTGTTGGTGCACAGTAACTAAAAGCAGATTTTCTTAATTTGATGGCAATTCTGGACAATCCGTTGTGAAATATATCGGAATTGATCCAATTTATGACTGTTTACATCAAAATTGTGACATATACAGTTATGGTGGAGGACGTGGCTATGTGAGTGTTGTGGGACATCAAATGGATTCCTGGGTGCACCTTTCTTGGAAAAACATGGGGAAACTAGTGCTTTAACAATTTGGCGCTGACTAAAAAGAATTAGATTCAGTCTGCCTGTCATTTTGTGCCTTGAAAAGCTGAAAATTAAAGTCAGTGCTTTGAAAAATGAGCCTCTGTGTCTTAAATTTTGATATCACACCTGGTCGATTCATGGTACTGTAAGAATGTTCTGACACCAAGTATAAGTAACCAAGTAACTTGTTTCATTAACTTAGCAGCAGCAGAGATGTGACTTTTTTTGCTTTTGAGTTGAAGATTAAAGCTCAACTAAAATAGGTTAAATTTTTCTGTTAAAAAACTGAGGAATGACTGGAAAGAGGATTGTGGTCACAATGTAAATGAAATAGTAAATTATGAAAACATCCCCTTAACTTGTTTGACTTGACCAGTGACCATAATGCTGCATAGTGGGGCAAATGAAATTCACAGCAGAGCTCAATGTGTTGGCGACTGAAACTCTGAAAAAATCACATAACTTTATTATTTTATTTTTTTTTGTGATCAAATGTTTTTATCTAGAACAACAGTGTCATACCATGTACAGTGCCATCATATTAACTTTTTTCAATAACACATAGCATGACTACGACAAAGTAACGTGTCCTAGCATATATAGACAGAGGAAAAGGGGGGAGAAAAGAGAACACACAACTGATGTATAACAACACAATACAAACACGAAAGACAAGACAAACATATAGAGGGAGATAGAGATAACAGAAGCGACCAAAAACCAAACACCAAAGTCGGAACTCTAAAAGTCTCTCTAAACTCTCAAAGTTTTTCCCGAAGCAACATTCGAGTTCGAGTAGACAAATCATGAGGTGGCTTTCAGTGAGTCGCAATCATATTCTTAGCAGCTGTTATTATTTTAGTTTTTTTTTTTTTGTGATGCCATCACAAACACTGGCATATACAGGGTTAAAAGTCAGAAATTAATCAAACTTATTATTTATGATGATGACTGTAGTGGAATAAAAGTTTTATGTAAAAAAAATAAATAAATGAATAAATAAAAAAAATATTAAAATATGCTATCAGCTCACTGTAATGACACAAATGACATGTTTCCTCTCAACACACTCACGTTCATGATGAAATGGATTTTGTCAGTCTCTGTCGTTGGTCGGTTGTCACTGAAAAAGTCGTCACTGGAAATCTAAATGCTGAAAGCTGCTTTTGTTGTGTGTCTGTTGTAGAGTTTGTGCATTTTTGAATTTGTGGTGAACAGTGGAACATCTGAGCTTAGAGTTCTCCTGAGGAACATCTCAAGCAGGGTCAGTGGTCAGAGAACAATAATCAATAACAACAACAACACCAACAACAACAATAGAATAAGTATTAAACCATGTGAAATGATTTTAGCCCATATTCTGATGGCTTCTGATTCAAATCAAAGTTTTTCTAGTGCTGCAATTGCGCATTGAAAACATTTAAATGTCAAAACACAAGCAGACTGCCAGTGAAGTTAAATAGTAAGTCAATAAAATGCTGCTACTATTTATCAAAAAGGTGTCTTCAAAACAAGACAATGCCATTCGTTGGCAGTAGACCAGTTTGTACCACTGCAACAAGAGGGAGCGCGCGCAGGGAACAGTTAGATACTGTAAAGAGCAGCACGCGACAGTTTGCACACAGTTTAACATGGACTATGGCTGGATGATGTGCAGCACAACCATGGAGGATAATAAGGCACAAAAGCTAAACATTTCTCTGTGATTGTCAAACTCTATGGATATGGCCAACACAGTAGTACAGTACAATGCACATATAAGGTGAAGTAAAGCTTCTGTGTACCAAACACAGAATTCTTCAAAGTCTCAAAGCGTCTTTCTCCACACTGCAACCCAAAAGTGTATTTGCGGCTTCCACACAGTCCGTCACACATGATGCTGGAAACAACAACAACAAAAAGTCAAATTAAGCATGACTGATCATAGACAGACAGGTGTTTATTATTATATGTAGTATTTATTATTCAGGTCACTACCGTTCTGAGCCCTGAGCCACGACACAGCCTTCATAGCCAGAAGCTCCCACTCTTCCTTTGAATCCATCTTGAAACCATGAAGGCAGATCAGAGCCAAGATGGTGGCCCACACTTCCTCACTGACCTAAGTCAGAATTAATGAATGCACATGATGACTGCATATTCAGCTGATCCAATTCAGTTTCATATGTTTTATTGTTAATTAAAAACATAAATATGTACTGTCAAGCAGTCAGTATATCCCACCTGTGCAGGTTTTGACTTTTCCACCTCCTCTCTGGTCTTCCCCAGTGCAGCAGCCAGAGCTGGATCCAGCAGCCAGGAGCCAGAGGCCTTCTGGAGGAAGATCAGCTGCAGCAGATGAGGCTTCTTGGGCCAAGTAACTGCATTGCCATAATTACAAATGATGCTTTTAAGGAGAAATATCAAAAATGTCAATACCAAACAACAACCAAAATAGAGGATCATCTCTCTAACCACAACCCACGGCAGACGTGGCAGGGCATCCAGGGGATTACCAATTTCAGGGGGCAGAACAACACGGCTGTGGACTCGAGCGGTCAGCTGGCGGAGGAGCTGAACGCCTTCTTCGCACGCTTTGAGAACCCAACCCATAAATTGGCAGCCACACCCCCACAATTCCAACCTCAACCACCTCCCAGCTCCCACTCGCGCACTTTGCAGGCACAGGATGTGAATCGGGAGCAAAGTCAACCCCAGGAAAGCTGCTGGACCTGACGGGGTTCCTGGGAAAATACTCAGAGCCTGTGCGGATCAGCTTACACAGGTCTCTACCACCAACTTCAATCTCTCCTTGGCTCAGGCCTCCATGCCAGCCTGCCTGAAGTCTGCCACCATCATCCACGTCCCCAAAAAAACACCCACGTCCAACCTCAACGACTACCGTCCCATCACGCTGACACCCACCATTACTAAGTGCCTGAAACGGCTGGTCCATCCAAGCCTGTCTTCCCCCTTCCTTTGATCCCTACCAGTTTGCCTACTGGGCAAACTGATCAACCGAAGACGCCATAGCCATCGCTCTTCACACCGCGCTGAGCCACTTGGGACATTGGGAGAGCTTCGTCAGGATGCTCTACATAGGCTACAGCTCAGCCTTCAATACTATCATCCCTGACATCCTGGTTAACAAGCTGTCTGACCTTGGTCTTTCCCCACCCATCTGCAGCTGGATAAAGGACTTCCTCACTAACGGGGCCCAAACAGTCAAACTTGGCTCCCACTTCTCATCCATCCGAACACTCAGCACGGGCTCCCCACAGGGGTGTGTGCTGAGCCCCCTGCCCTACAACCTTTACACTTCCGACTGTACACCGACCCACAGCAGCAACACCATCGTGATGTTTGCTGATGACACGACTGTGGTGGGGTTGATCTCAGGAGGAGACCAGTCAGCCTACAGAGAGGCGATTGTGTAGCTGTCTGCGTGGTGTGCAGCGAACAACCTGGCTATGAACACCACCACAAAGACTAAGGAGATCATCCTGGACTTCAGGAAACACAGGGCAGATCCACCTCCCCTCACCATCAATGGCGACTTAGTGGACAGAGTGCGCACCTTCACTTTCCTGGGCACCACCATCTCTGCTGACCTCTCCTGGTCTGCCAACATCAAGGCTATCATCAAGAAGGCCCAGCAGCATCTGCACTTCCTGAGAGTGCTTAGGAAGAACAACATCAACTGGAAGCTGTTGGTAACCTTCTACCATCCTGACCTATTGTACCTCGGTATGGTTCTCCCTCTTCACCGAGGCAGACCGGAAGGAGCTTCAGGGAATGGTCAAGACAGTGCAGAAGATCGTGGGCTGCCCCCTCCCCTCCCTCAAAAATGTATATACATCTCACTGCCTCAGCAGAGCACAGACCATCACCAGAAACAACACCCATCCCACCCACCACCTGTTTGACCTGCTGCCCTCTGGCAGATGCTACAGGTGTGCCAGAGCCAGGACAAACAGACTCAAAACAGTTTCTTTCCACAAGCCATCACCATCCTGAATGCAGACATGCACTAGCCCCACCAAAATTTCTTGTGCAATAATTCTACCTCACATACTTTGTGTGCAATAATTTTACCTGTGTCACGTGCAATATCCTTATGTGCAATAACGTGTAGAAATGGGCAATAACCCGTCATATTTTTGTATTCTGTAATTTGTATTTTTATATTTATATTATCTTGTATTTCTATTGTAATTTTATACTGTTGCCTATGTTGGGACCAGCACCTCGCTGAAGCCCCCTGTAATTTCATTGTGCTACAGTACGTTTGTTGTACAACGACAATAAAAGCTTTCTGCATTTCAAAGATGCAGGATCATAGGAACTCTTGAGAAAAACTGTCAATTTCAATACTTGAACAAAACTGTAAAAACCTTTATAAAATAAATGAATCAATAAAGTCCTTGCATATGAATCATGTCATGGATCCCAGATAAACTACTGTTTTAATTAAACACTTTTAATATAATCAATGTGACTGAGACTGAAAAAAACAACAGAAAAACAATACACCACATTGTCTTACCGCTGGTCTGAGTTGAGGTACTCTGGCCACCTTTGAAGTAGGAGCCAATCCTGCTGAAAGCTGTGTTAAAAAAAAGAGTCCAGTCAAATCTTGTTGATAGTATAGCTACATACTATATATAAATTATATAAAAAATAAGTAAGTGTACTGAGATAATACAAAAAAAAGGCATTTACTGAACAGATGTTGCCCCAGCATTGCCACAGTCAGTTCTTATTAGATGCAGCATTGGGATTTCATTATATAATGACTCAGTTGGGATTTCATAATGGAGCGTGTTTCAGCAGAGAAAAAATACCTGAATGCAACTGGACAGTTTTGCAACTAATCAGAGCTAAAAACGACGCAATGTATGCTTCTTGACAATTTCCTTAAGCCCAGTTTACTGTTTGTCTTTGAAGCTATACATATTTGCTGCCATTA
>NC_061778.1:22005135-22050454 GCF_022458985.1 Mugil cephalus | reverse complement strand
GGGACAGCGCCCCCAGCAGCAGCCCGGTCACCGCTCCCAGCGGGATAAGTAAAACAAATAAACTTATTTAAGTTTAATATCATCCTAAAAACGGGATAGAAGCAAAAATAGACAGATAGATAGAAGTGGACCTAAAATTGACCCTTGGGGAACCCCACATCCAATTTCATGGGTTCCTGAGGAACATGTATCCATACTTACATAAAAGCATCAGTCAGTTAAAAACAGTACCAGAGAGCCCGACCAGGTTTCTGAGTCTATTTAAGAAAATGTGATAGTCTACTGTATCAAAAGCAGCGCTTAGATCCTGTAGGATCAACACTGAGAGCTTTTTATTATCCAAATTCCACCTGATGTCATTTAAAATCTTTAAAAGTGCTGTCGTCCCTCCTAAAACCAGACTGATGTTTCTCTAAAACGTTATTTCTGTTTAAAAAGTCGTTAACTTGGTTAAAAACCAGTTTTTCTAAAGTTTTGCTTAAAAATTGTAAGTTGGATACAGGTCGGAATTCATGATGTTTAAAAACTGTTCCTCAAAGAATCCATAAAACGATTTTAAAAGTGATGTGGGAATTGGATCTAAAAGGCAGGTTGTTGGGTTTACTTGGGAGGAAACTCGACCAAGTGTCGACCAAGTGCATCAACCGGGGCAAAACTCTCCAGTGTTTCCTCAGGCAAGGACAACAGTTCAGGTGTGTCAATGGATAAAACCTGTTGGGGTAAAAGACAGGATCTCATGTCCTTGGTTTTGGTTCTATATGGGTCTGTAAAGTTCTCACAAAGCTCATCTGTTGGTGTCTTAAAAACTGTTTTAGAATTAGTGCCTGTTAAAATATCAAAAGTGGAGAAGAGGAACCGGGGGTTGTTTTTGTCGGTGATGAGTTGTGAGAAATGGGAAATCTGTGCCTTTTTGACTGTGTTAATAAGCCTAATTACTTAATAAATTTAGCCAATTAAAGGTGATGATCATTTTTAACAAACATTAGTTGATATGTTATTAAACCTAATAATTGATTTGTATAATAAGCTTGAGGGATCAGCACCCTAAGAAACAATCTGAGGCTGTCAATGAGAGAATGAAATGTCAACCTTTTTGTAAAATGAAAATCTACTAATGGAGAGCTGCGATTTTTCTGCAAACATGTTTAATTATTAAACACAATTTACCTGCATTTGAATGATTTTTGCCAATATTCATGCATTAAAAATGAGACAGCATACTTCACGTCTAGTGAGTGGCCCAGTTCTTTGTATATTTTTCTGTATGCGGCCCTCAGGACGAAAAAACAGCCCTGGTGTAACCTAAATACAAACTTCATGTGATGCCACTCTAACCACCATTGTAACCTTAATAAAACATTGTATTAAGTCCCATTATGTCTAATCAAAAAAATCCCTAACTAGCAAACCCTTAAACAAGTCTGGATGAAATCTTACAGACAAGAACAAATATTTATAGACAAGATGAATCCAGTGCAGTTACTTTTCTCTTGGGAATATGTGAAGATAATTGTTGTAAAGTTGATAAACAGAAGGACTTTATGAGCTCAGACTGAAGTGAAACATCAAAGCCATGCCTACTGAGAGCAACTTGACAGAAGATGGAACAACAAATGAAAATGAAAACCTAGAATGATCTCTATTCAGTTATCAGACAGTTATCAGATCCTATGGAACTCCACTGAAGCAAAGGCTATAGAGCAGATCTGTGGAGCAGATCTCTGTATCAATCCTGAAGGTGAAGCCACTTTAATGAAACCCTCAGATCCCCCCATCTTTCTGCACGCTGCAACACAACAGTGCATTTCCAGCTTCCACACACTCTGGTACACATCTGCTAAAAAAGACAAAAACAAAAAACACTAAATTTAAAACCACTACACTTTTAAAAAACTGAGCGCTGAGTCTTATTTTAAAGGGTCCTACCGTTCTGAGCATGACCATGCGCAGCCTTCATAGCCAGAAGCTCCCATTTTCCTTTGAACCATCTTAAAACCCATGAAGCCAGATAAGGCCGGGATGGTGGCCCACACTTCCTCATTGACTCATTCACAGAGAAATAAAAACGATGTGACAGGTAGAACAAAAAAGAGACATAAAAAAGAAAAAAATCCCTCAACAGTAAATGTGACCAGTGGTTTTGATTTTACTTTCAAACAGTGTCTAACAATGTACAAAATTTAAGTACAGTATTCCTATTTTCATGCAAACACGTTTTAAAATAACCTCCATGATCTTTTTGACAAAACTACCGGGTGCAGGTTTTGACTTTTCCCACCCCCCTCTCTGGTTTCCCCAGGCAGCACCCAAACGGGATCAGCAGCCGGGAGCCAGAGGCCCTGGGGGGGAGATCAGCGCGAGAGGGTTTTTATGAGGCTGCGGGGGCACAGGGCTTTTCAGGGAGCAACACCGGTCAGAGGAAAAACAAAAAATGTCAAGTTTTTCCAGCTGAGGTACAAATTTATCATCTTGTTATTATTGACGTCTTTATACTCAACATTATAGCTAATTCATACAAAATACTTCAGGCTGGTTCTCATCTAAAACAAATTCAACTGGACACTATATTAACCAATACTCTTACGAAGTTTTTTTTTATGTTAAAATTTCCCTGAAAGAATAAAAATATGCCTGTAAACTGTCTAATATTAAAAATGTATAAAAACCATAGTCATCGGGTTAATAAAGGAGGAGCATAGTCCCATGTCTAAAAAAAATGTTTTTTAAAAAGGGAAATAATTCAAAATACTTTAGGGGTTTGGGTTTTCTTGTCTAAAAATTAAATTTGAGCACTAACTGAATAAATACTGTTAGGGAGCTGCTAAACATTCATGGTATCATTTATGTTACAATTCCTGTAAGAACATATATCTGTTTTGGGAATCCCGTAGTGTGTAAACGGGAAAAATTCAAATACCGTAGCACTCGAGTTCACTGGAGCGCACCTAGGGGTTGTCTAAAAAGAAATGTTTTGTTACAATAGGAAATGAATTCAAAAATACTTTAGAGATTGTTTCTTGTCTAGGACCCAGTATGTATACTTACCATTAACACTGCCTGTGGAAGTAGCATGAGTAGGTATTTGAGCAAGTTTTTGCGATCCACTCAGCCTTCCCTTCGATAGAGAGAATGACCCTTGGGAGCTTCCTATGCATGTAGAAGCACCGCAAACTTGAATACACACAAAAGAGCAACAATCAGTACTGTGGTGAAATATAACAGCTGTAATATAGACAGGAATTTACTGTCAGCAGTATACATTTACTTACGTGTGACTGGTGCACCTAAGAGGAGACTTAGGATCAGTGTTTATTACAGTGATCTGAATCAATACTGTTATGGAGCTGCTAAACATTCACTGGTATTATTTATATGCTGATTTAGGAACAAAGTCATATTGTATTTTAAATAGTTTCATCTCAATTAAATTTCCCAATCAGTCAAACTAAGGGGAACCCTGAGTTTTAAAAATTTTAAACAATATAAATATCGCATTCACTTTCAGTTGAAAAGCATGCATTGTATTCTGCGTTGTGAAAAGAATATTTTGTTCATTGCAAATGCACACAAAATACTTTAGAATTTTCTGTCTAAAACACATTCAACTGAACACTATAGCTAACTGGAGATTGGTTCTTGTCTTAAAAAAAATCAGCCCAGCAAAGAGTCAAATGTGAGTGCAAAAATTACATTGAGTCCAATTCCTCATTTGTCCAGTAGGAGTTGCCCTGTTTTAGTAAGAGCTGGAGCAGCAGTGAAACTGCTTAACTGTATCTTTGTGTTTTGATTTAAATTAGAGTTCATTTTGAACATGTTTAATAACAAAAACGGCAAAATAAAGAAATACCTAACATCCTGCCCCTTATTTTTCAAATTTAAAAATCGTTCCAAATTATACACTAAGAGCAAGAAAAAGAGGAATTACAAAAAAAGAGGAATTACAAAAGAAGAGTGAAAAACTGTAGAAAAAACCTGCACGCCTACAGACGCTCTCATTTAAATTTAAATGGGAGCTTGTGGATTTGTTATACCTTCCATGATCCAGCACTCTGCATCTAACTCTTTTTTTCCAAACTTTTTTCAGAAAACTAAACAGAAACTACAAAAGGAACCATGATAATTAACGAATGTAACGGACAAAATCAACATAAAAATAGAAAGATGAAAGTTTGATGAAAAGTGGATTAGTTGGTTCTTTCTAATGGCTGTTAGTTGTAATTCTCATGGCTTTTTTTGAAGGATGAATATTTACTTCCAGACAATAGTCTATGAGTATAAAGGACAAGGTGTAAAGTGATTTTAGATTCAAGAATCACTTGAGAATGGTACTTATTTTAACCTGTTCCTTGTGATTTTTGCCTGTTGCATCAAGTAAAGACTTTCAATCCACCATCTGGTCCTTGAGTGTCATTGAGTCCTCCTCTGCCAGTTGTTCGTTCCAATTATTTTACTGGTCCGACTCATTTGAGATCAAATGTGTCTGTGGCCAACTCAACTAAAGTGAGTTTTACACCCCTGCTTTAGACACTGGTTTTTGTCTAAAACATTAAACTGAACTCTGCATTAATCAATACTAGATCTAAGACATTCACTGGTGTTATTTATGCGCTGATATAGGAACAAAGTCAAGTCCTATTGTAGTTTCCCTCATTCATTTTCTGTAACCACTTGTCCTCTGGAGGCTCACGGGGGCTGGAGCTTATCCCAGCAGTCATCGGTTGAAAGGCAGGGTTCACCCTGGACATGTCACCAATCTCTGTCTCTGTGTTACCAAGAACCTTATTGCTATGAGGCATCAGTGCCCATCACACAGGGTTTTGCATCACCTCCTTTTAGCACAAGACAAAAGGCTCAAGGACTCTGACAGTTACTGCACCTTATTGCATCTTACTGGTGTAAAACTCAGCTGCAACCACACATTGCACTACTGTAGGTCAACTGATTTTATTTGTTTACTGTATTTTTCTCAAAATGTCTATATTGTATCAATTCATTGTATCCATTTTTTGTTTTGGCAATAAAGAAATTTGATTAAAAATATACAATGTGCAGGTGAATTTTTTTTTTTAAAATGGCTTCTTGTTGTATGCATTAGACTTGTATGGACCGTAGTGAGAAACCCCTGATGGTTGTGATTTTTTTCCCTGTGCTGTAAGTGACGGGGGTTTGGTGGTTGTGCGGGAGGACCCCCCTTTAGGACGCAAGAGAGGGGGGGGGAGTTAAAAAAAAAAAAATTTTAAATGAAAGAAAGGGAAAAAAACAGAAAGCACTGCAGGAGGCAGGTAATCCAAAACAGGAGAAAATAATCTCTAGGGTAATCAACAAAAGATAGGAGACAAAAAACGGCAAAGCAACAACAGACTAAAACGACAGGACAAGAAACCCAACCCTAACCCTATAACAGGAGGGCGGGGGGTTGAGGAGACCGGGTTAAACTAATGAGGGTGGAGCACACGGGAGAAACCAAAAAACAATAAAGGCACGACCAAGAAGGAACACTAGACGGGAAAACCAAAAAATTTAAAACAAAAAAAACAGAAACATGTTCAAGGTAAATGACACAAAACCAGAACAAAGCAGTAAATGTTTCTTTATAAAAAACCCATTAAATATTCAGCCACAGTCTGCAGTAATATTGTTATAACGAAGCTACGTAAAACACTAAACTTTTACTCACCAACACCTGAATAAGTTGCAGCCATTGTGCGATTTGAACAACCCTTCACAGGAAGAGCTAAGAAGATACAAATGTTGTTTTTAGTTGGGAAACAACATCAAACAATAACAAAAACCAATAAAGATTAAAGGGAGCCGAAGTTATTACCTTTAAAAAGTATTGGGAAGTAGATGAGTGGTATTGAGAAAGTTTTTGCGATCCACCACCCTTCCCTTGCGCCCCATGCTTTTAGGGCACTGTAAACTTGAATACCACAAAAGGAAACAATCGTACTGTGGTGAAAAAACGCTGAAATATAGACAGTAATTTCTGCACAGTATATATTTCCTAGTGTGACGGGTGCCCCTAAGGGGGACTTAGGATCAGTTTTTTTATTCAGTGATCCACAAGTCATTAAAATTAAAATACTGTTTCATAATATTTAAAAAACAAACAAACAAAAAGATCATAACTGAACGTCCTACACTTAATGCTTTAAGTAACAACCTGTCAATGGTTATGACAGCAAAACTACAAATAGTGTACACTTATGTTTAAATGAGTTCAAGGTCACAGCCATGAAATGTGTTGGTTTATTGTATTTAGCAGGATGTCCACACCTTACACTTATACCTATAATGTGGTGGAGAAGCATGGCAATCTGATACACTTAAAGATAAAATACAAACTCCACATTTAATTGTGGTCTGACTAACTGGATCTCAAAACTTTCCAGATGATTTGGGTGTTTCACCCGGGCTTCAAACTGGATTTGTGGTCAGATAACCCAGGGGATTTCATCCCTGATCTAAACATGGGCAAAGACTTTTTCTTTATATTAAATCACCAGGTGTTGGAACTCTCTGCGCACCAGAGGTCCTTGAATCGTTCACCACTTTTTTTCTTGACCGAAATAAAGGCAGTAAAAGAACTGCTCACCTGATGGCACTGAGCCCAAAACCTTCCCCTTACTCTCCATCCTCTCTCTCCTTCATCTCCATAGAGCGAATCATAGTGCGAGCAGCCAACCTGTGGACTGTTAATCTGCAGAGAGAAGGAAACACTCAGAGTTTAGATGTTTATCAGTTTATCTTCATTGTTCACTGTCCAGGGCCATAAAGAGTCTCTAAATAATCAAACTCATTTAAAGGTCAGAATTGAAAGCAGACCAGTTGTGTCTGAATGGAAAGCTGCTTTACCCAGTGTCTCCTCGGTTTTGAGACTAAAAGTGCGCTGGTTTGGAGGGACGACCCCCGGCTGATTTCACCGTCCACAGCCCTCTGCTGCCTCCTGAACTTGAGAAAGCTTTCGTTTTAAAAATCTGTTTTTTTACTGACATCCATACTGATACAGAAACACAACATGACATGACTGCCCCTACCTCTCCGTGATGGCCATAAACAGTGACCTCTGACCCGGGAAAAAGAGCTGGATTGGTGGAGAGAGGACAGTGACGACCCCCCCCTTTTTGGTAAACCCCATGGACTGAGATGCCACCACAACTGGCTTAGAGCAAATGCAGCGATGTCCCTGAAAAATAATGGAAAAGTGTAAAAATTTTTGAAACACGGGGAGAGACACTGATTTTTTATTTTGGAACCAGGTCTCTGTCCAAACACGGGTTTACTGCTGCATCTTCATTGTTTTTACCCCTTTGGTTTTGCTTCCTGTCGTTCCTGTGATAAACTGAGCGTGACCTCCTCCCCCCTTGGGCCAAGCCATTGATAAAGCAGAGCTGGCCCCTTCCCAACCCCAAAGAGAAACCCTAAAATACGGGGTTTGATTAGATCCCTAAAACCAATGGAAGACAGTGTAGGAAACTGGGGGGTGTTTCTGTGGTTTCACCTGTGGGAACCGAATTCTTCTTTAAAAATCAATGACTTCTTTGTGTTCCCCACTCTCCATCTTAAAGACAAAACGCTGGGGAGGAATTTACACACAATTTACAAAAGGTCCCCCCAGAAAACATAAAGTATGTGCTAAGATCTGTGTAACTGTTTTTTATTGTTTTGGGGCTTGAAAATGCATTGAGGGTTAAAACGTGTTACTACATGTAGGTTGTGGTTAGGGTTATGAACGTTGGTGAGATGGTTCGAATAAGATTAGCTGATTAGGGAATGCCAATGGAAGATAGAAAAGCAAGTTTGTATGTGTATGTCTTACTTGTCTCGGCTGACTGGGAATACAGGGTTGTCTGTAGATATGTTGAAGCGGCCTCAGTATCTCTGTTCCCCCCAGATTAGCCTCCATCTTCTCAACTTTCTTCAGAGCCTCCTCCATGGTCTTCTGGTTGTACTCCACACTCTGACTGTCATCACACAAATGAGACGAGGAGAGAGGAGGAAAGACGAGACAAGACAATCATATATCAGATGTACCCTTATGCCATTCAAACAGACATACGAGGACTAGAATACCCTCAGCCTTGACTTGCAGCATGGGGGCTCCCAACAGGCCTGTAACACAACTGTTACAGGCTGTATTACTTTACTGTACTTTAGACCAGTATGGTCCATATGAACAATGTGAGACAATCACATTAATAAAACACAGTACTAGTATAAGTAACCAAGGCTCAAAAAGGTATCCCAAAAAGGACAGAGATGAGGAGTAGCCTACAGCAGGAGAAAAAACATTGCCATCCCCTATGTGGCTGGTGTATCGGAGAAACTGAGGAGAACTTTCAAAAAACACCGCATTCCAGTTTATTTCAAACCCAGCAATATCTTTAGACAAAAGGGGTTTTCCCCCCAAAGACAAAACACCCAGGTAAAAACAAAGTAATGTAGTGTATGCTGTTCAGTGCAGTGAGGAATGTACAGACTTGTACATTGGGGAAACCAAACAACTGTCAAGTGAGTTGAGATCTCGGTTGAGCAACAGCCTAGAGCACGGTGTTTAATCAGAACTTGAATTGATAGATTTTTGAAGAATGATATTGATGATTTGAAGTGATTTTGAATCATTGTAATGATTCTCAGTGAGTGTATATCATAATAAAAGGGTAATTTTAAAAAATATTTGGGAAAAATGTAACAAATGTTTGTGAAATCGGGGAGCAGTGAGTAAAACAGTATACACTGTCGGGGCATGGAGTTAAAAGGGAAACTGAAACCTTGGGCCGGGAAACCATCAGGACTACCCAAACACACATTAGTGGGGGAAATACAAAAAATGATCAAATGTCTGAGTATTAATTTAAATAAGTCATGGTTAAGACCTTATTGGATAAAGGTGAGGGTGTGTGGTCAGTCATGATGTTTGTTAGACATGGGAGTGTCAAAAAATTAAGAGTAAAAAAGATATAAGTGTATTACGGGAATTTCACCTCGGACACGGACGGTGTGGCTGGGGACGAGCCAACCCCCTGCATAAATTTTTTGTTTTTAAAAATTTTTCTTCTGCATTCCCCCTGCCTTAGTCGAAGATGGGTTTTTTTTCCTTTTGGATTTCTTTTTTTTTGGACTTTTACGGGCTAAGAACATTTTTGGTTTAAAAATGCAAAAGGATTCAAAGGGGATTTCCAAAAAAAAAAAACAGAAACTAGTTCATGGGACTTCCCTTTTTCACCAAAACTCCCCTGGGGCAGAAAAAGGACTGGATTTGGGTGTGGTCGCATCGCCCATGCGGTCACTCGACGCCTTTCCTTTCCCAAAAGGATTTTTGCGATTTGGGGCTTTTTCTTACCCCTCTCCATTCATCCAGCCAATAATTTTTTTTTCAATATTTTCATATTTGTTTAAAAAAATTTTATGGTTTTTTGACGTAGATAATTCATTTTTTTGTTTGTTTGTTTTTTTGATTGATTGATTATTTGATTTATGATTACTATTATGACAAATATCTGATTTTGGTTTTGATTGATTTTTGAGCTGTTGCTTGCTAAAAGTAAAACCTGAAAAAAAAAATTTTGACTCTAAAGTCGAAGAATTTTGTTGAAATTATTCCCCCCTTTTTTATTGGTCCCAAAAAAGCCCTGACAGTAAAAATATAGGCAACTTTAAGGGTGCCCCGCCCTAGCTTTTTTTTGGCCCAAACTTGTAAAGCCACTTAAAACATGCCCCCTAGGGTTTTCCCCTTTTTTTAATTATAACCTGGCTTACCAAGTCACATGCCCCATTAGGGGGTAACCCCAACAACGACAGGCTCAACCTCGGCCCAGCGGGGGAAACCCCCTTACTGGGGTTCGGGGGACGTGTGGAAGCGGGGCAACGTCAGGATTAAGGTGGTCAGAAGCCAGGGGGTTTAACCCACCTACCATGGTAGTGCTTATGAATTCAGTTGGGGGGTAATACTTGCTGACGTGAAGCTGAAAACCCTGTAAAATGGAGAAGCGGATTTCCCTTACCTGGGGGATTAAACAACCCATCCACAAACCCATGGACATCCTTTAAGATCAACATCAAAGTCCTGGCCACAGAGGACAGATGGTTTTGAGGGGGAAAAAAAGGGAACCTAATTTTAAAAAGTGGAAAAACCTTTCTCTAAAAAAAGGGGTGGATAAGATTTAATTGACATCTATTTACAATTCAGTTTTGACTTATGTCCCCAAATGTTTCAACACCTTCACCCCTTGGAAGGAGGCCCCCATGACAATGCATCGTTAGAGCCCATTTTTGGGTAAACCCTGTAAACGCCCCCCCCTTTTAAAACAGGTAAGTACCCAGCCATTAAAAATAAAATAGTGGCACCAGTTCCTGGTTTAAGCAAGTTTTTGATGGGTTTTGCCCACAGAGTTTTCCTATTTAAACCTCAACTTCCCACAAGTCTCTCAGAACTGAAGAAGCTACTTGGATGAGTGGCGAAACGTCTTCAAGAAATTCTACAAGTCCAGCTGACCTTATTCAGTGCCTTTAGGGATTACCATGACCTGGATGATGAAACCCCTTCACAGACTATAGTCAACACAAGGTCAGTATACGGGATAAAGGGATGAAAGCCATGGCAGGATGCTCAGACAACAACTTACTGTTGAACATCTCCAAAACCAAAGAGATGATGACTTTTGGAGGAAGAGGGGGGAACCTGTTCCTCTTCACATTAAAAGAGACATTGTGAAGAGTCAGTGACTCAGGGTACATACAGGAAAAAGGCTTTCTTAAGATTAACAACTACCTGCTCCCCTTGTTAAAAATCACATTTTATTGCACTATGAGTGCTTAAAATGTACAGAAATGTGAAATCTTTTTTTTTTTAATGAATAAAATAAACCTAGTCAGACAGGTTTTGGTCTGAAGGCCATAGCTGTTTTTTTGGTGCAGCTACCGGTTTAACATTAACACTACGTTGTGGTAGTACAACGCTGTTCTACGCTGTTGTATTAATTTAATTCTCAATGAAAACTTGGGAAGGCAATACAGATTCTGGTTCTGTTGTGGTTCCACTTAATCCACAGACAGATTGGTCCCTAATGGCCCAAAAAACTGATGACTGATTACGGGAAAGTTTGTGTTATAGGGGGATCCAAAAGAAAAATGTTGAAATGCACCCCTTTGGGAAAAGCTCTTCAACAAAAGTAGCAGGGTCCCTTCAGGAAGAAAAAAAAGACAGTGAAGACCACTTCATAGTAACCTATGAGAGATTGATAGAAAAAAATGATAAATACCCTGGCACTCCTATTGCGATGTGAATGATACTCCCTGACGTCCAGTAAAAAAACAAAAATTCCCCACATGGGCAGTAAAGGGGCATCACGGGACGGGGGAAAACCCCGGGAAAAAGGCTCACCATCACCAGGATCCCCCCATCAAGACCCTAAAAACAGACAGACCCTTTTTGTCATTGTACCAAGAATCCTTCTTAATCACGCCCAATTTGGGGGAAATATGCATGGAGAAGGGATTCAATCTGAGAATCTTTTTAAGGGCCCCCGGGCCCTTTGAGGATGTGTTTGATGGATCATGTGTGGCATCCAGTTTATCATCCCTGGTGTCAATTTACAACTTTTAAAGAAACTTTTAAAGGTCTTACAAACTTTTAAAAGCTATTTTAAAATCTGAATTTATTAGCTTTTATTTGCTTTTTATCAACACCAACAACACTGACAGCAGAGAAAGAGCAGCCTGTATCAGCATTCAGTAGCTGAAATGGCTACATCTACTGCTACTTCGCTGCCCCACCAGCTGCTCCCCAATGTTCTCCTTAGGAAAGCAAACAAGAAATTTGCCAACCTTAAAGAAGACATCCACAAGCACTCGTCGAACTCTGTGAAAAAGACTCCCTGTTATCCAGCTTCATGGACATCGTGGCTAAGCACTCCTCAACGCTAGCCAAACTCAACACAACTTGTCAGTATACAGTTCAATGGGACCCTACTATTGGCCCTCAGAACTCCTGGTCAACCCTCAGCCCCCAGGAGCCCTGGACCGAGGTGGTAATCCATGGATGCAGGAAGAATATGGCCAGTGATCCCTCTCCTCAATTTTTGAACATTTCTAATTGCTTTGAGGCCCTGGTGGTGTCCTGACTGTCTGATGGATGACCCTGTGTCAGGAGACACTGCTAGCCAGGACCACAATACAGCAGCTGTCAATCCTGCTGATTTTCCACCTCTGGTTCCTGGCAGCACCATTTTTTTAAAAAGCAGACCCCACCCTTTAGAAAAATGAAGCCTCCCCCCAAAACCAGGAGGGTTCCAGTTTTACCCCATCAACTCGACCTGACTGTCCATCCACCTTCTCCCTACACAGACACCCAGCCCTTTGTCCATCCACTCCCCCATTCCCCTACTGCTCACACACTTAAAACCAACCCCCCCCATCCCCCAAAGCACAGGGGGCAATACCACACAATTCAAACATTTACCATGGGGAAACAAAACCTAGGACTGTTTCAGTTATTATTGATTATTATCTATTTTTGCCATCTAAGGTTTAAAAATAATTGGAAATTTTAAATTTTAAACCTTTATGTCCCCCTCCAACCTACGCCCAGAGATTTTTAAACAATCCATGCTTTTAAGCAAAATGCCCAAACAGCTGCCCCATGCAGGGGCACACGATGACTGGTCATATCCTCCCGCCTGTTGTAGTGTGCCTTGTCATGGATTGGGGCCCCGGCCCCTCTAGTGTGTTTTTTAAAATAGCAGTTTTAAACAGTGGTGACAACGGTGAGGAAATGCTACCTTACTCCTGAAGCGGCTGCAAATATTATCCAGGTTTCAGAGATCTCACCAGCGCCCTATGATTTTATTGTCCATGATTTTAATTACAAACTGAAGTCAGCGCTGGACTCAGTGGCAAAATAATTAAATCAAGACCTACACCACTGTAGAGTAATGAAGAACTTAAACATTTGAAAAAGAAGCGCGGGGTTCGAGAGGAGATGGAGAAAGCTAACAGTTCATTATGAAATATCACGGGAACACTTCAAAACAATTACACAATCAGACAGGCAAGAATTTTTCACTTCCACAAACTAATTACAGATAATAAAAACGACCCCAAATTCCTCTTCTCTACAATGATAAAAATTCAATCCTCCAAAATATCTAATTATGACCTCTGTGAGGACTTTGCAGATCACTTCAGAAGTAAAAACCAATAATATGATTTTACCTAAGGAAACACAGGAGAGCTTTGCCCTGGTTGATGCGGGAATGGTTGATTTTTCCTCCCAACTAAAGCCCACAATCTGCCTTTTGGAATTCCCACACTGTTTTTTTAAGGCATTTTTTGGATTCTTTGGGGAACAGTTGCTATACATAGTGAGTTACTCCCTTCAAACGGGTGTCTTTCCCACTTCCTTTAAGATGGCAGTGGTGAGGCCCCTTCTGAAGAAGAGTAATTTAGACACCAACACTTTTAATAACTTTTAATTGGCCAGTTTACAACTTACCATTTTTAAGTAAAATTTTTGAAAACATAGTTTTTAATTCAAGTTAAGGATTTTTTCCGTAAAAACAACATCTTAGAGAAGCATCAATCTGGTTTTATGATGAAACCACAGCACCAAGGGAGCTCTTTTAAATATTTTAAAAGGGTTAGGTGTTTTTTTAAAAAACAACAAATTCACAGCCCTGGTTTACTGGATTAAACCCCCCCTTTGTACATTAGACCATTCATTTTAAAAAACAATGGGGACCTGGTGGGCCCCTCTCTTACGTTCTTAACTGTTCATTCATTCTCTCATAGAAGCTTCTTTGTAAGTCTGGATACTAGGGCTGGGCGATACTGGGAATTTTGGTATCGATCTGATACCAAATAAATACGGCTAGTGTCGCTGATACCAATACCGATATTTTTTCTTGAAATGCCATGATTATTGAATAACTTTGTGATTTTCTCTTTAGTTTATTGATTATGATAAAATACAGGACAAATATTTAGGCAAATAAACTTGTGTTTCTTAACTAATTACAACATAAAGCAGTGTAACAGTATAAAATTTAAATAATTCCCCTTTTACTACACACAGTTAAAAAAAAAGTTAAAAAAGTCATTAGTGCAAAATGACAAAAAGGAACAATGAAACAAAAATATAAATATAACAATGTAAACATCACAACAGCAATGGAAAATAAAGTCAGCAACAGTAGTCAGTTGAACATGATAAGTAAACAAAAGCAACAATGTAATAATAAAGATAAAAAAGGACTCAGAGAGAGAAATGTTGGCTCATTAAATTTCCACCAAAGAAGAGAATCTGCATCTTGTGTAATTGTCTTCTCTTTTGAGTACCGACACATAATTCAATAACTGCATCAGTACCAGTTGTGCGATGCTGCTGTGATGCTAGGATTCGAGTGTCAAACTCTGTCCATATCCACCTTTTTCTCCAGGTATGGACGGAGAAGGTCCCGCCGTACACAGACTTGGAGTAAAGCTGCGCTCGTATGAACTCTGTGACGAGTACTTTGCTGAATGTATAGAAGAGAAACTGTGACAAAGTATCAGTCTCACACTAGTATTGATTGTACAATATCCCCTTGGTATCAATACACGATTTTTAGACGATACCCCCCACCCTACGGATCCCTTTTTTCCTCGGGAACCCTGAGATGGTGGGGGGTTCCCCAAGGGTCAATTCTAGGCCCAACTGTTTTTAACCTATAAATGCTTCTCCTGGGGGAAGGAGACAACTCAGTTCCATGTTTTGTGATTACCAGCTGTTCTTTTATGATGCCCCTTTTGATACACGGGGCCCGTTTATCTTTTTGAACTTAGTATGCAACCACGATGGCAGAAAACTTCCTGCAGCTCAACCAGGACAAAACAGGGGTTTTTATTTCATTGGTCCTGAATGCCAGAGAGAGAAACTTTTTACAAAACTACAGGATTTTAAGCCATCACAATCTGTAAAAAAAAATCTAGATATGATTTTTGACTGAGTTTAGTTTTATTCCACATATCAAAAACATAACAAAGAAAGGTTTTCACCATCTTAAGAATATAGCCAAGTCGTCGTTTCTCTCTCAGGCTAACATGGGGATGCTGCTTTTATCTCCTGTCATCTGGATTACTGCAATGCTCTGCTCTCTGGTTTTCCCAAAAAAATTATTTCCAATTTACAACTTTTAATAGTTTTTAAATGTCTGAATGGTCTTGGGCCATCACACTTGTCTGGACAACTTTTACCATATCAACCCTCACAAACCCTGAGGTCCTTCAGCACCGGCCTTTTAACAATATCACAAGTTTGACCTAAGACAGACAGGGAGGCGGCATTCAGTTATTATGGCTCCTGACTGGGAACAGTGCCAGAAACCCAGGGCTCAGAGATGTTGATACTTCTAAAAAGAGTCTCAAGACTCATCTTTTTAATCAGACTGTTACATGATTTTAATTGTTATTAACTCTGTTTTATCACATTTGATAATTTTATTTCTTCCTGATTCTATTTTATCACAGTTGATTTTTATTTATGTCCTTAGTGTTTTATGTGGCTTATTTTAACATGGTTCATTTATTTACTTTTATAACGTATATTTACTGAGTAAAGGGTGTTTTAACTTATTTATTTTTATTCATTCATTTATCTATCTATTTATTTTCATTTCTAACCATTTTAGTCTTTTAGTTCTCCAGTATATTCTCGTGGGGCCCAGCCAAGCTTGGGGTTGTTCCTGACTGTCCATGGGGGTGCTGTCACATAGGCACCTTTGGCCTGGGTGGTTGGACACTCCGCACTTAGGTGTGGGGCCCACCTCCGCCCGGTTAGGGCAATCTTGTTGGGGCACCCCGTCCTTATAGGAGAGGGGGGGCTTCTTGACTTTTTTTCTTTTGTAATATTTTAATTACTATGTGTGTGAAGACTTTGTGTTGCATTTTCTGGGGAAAAAGGTGCTTAAAAATACAGTTTGGGGTGATAATGAGACAAAAAACTCATCTCTTTAGAACATTGTGTTTGTAAACTAAAAACTTGCCCAAACTTGTACCACCGGTTTGGGCGGGCCTGTCCTCCTCCCCACAGCGGGGGCTGAGGGGCTTTTTGAAATAAACAACAGTTCAACATCTCTGTCAAATTTTGTGTCCTGCACCCAACTTGACTACAGTTCAAGACAACAAATTAATGAAGCTGTACAAGTACCACAACACACAGAGAACATTGTCACTCTACCTACAGTGGCCCGGGTTTGTCAGTTTTGGGGTACGGGAGGGACCCCAAGGAACAGCTGGACTCTACTTTAGAGATTGGACGAGGAGAGGACAGTCGGGCAGAAAAAGACAGACTGTAGGGCACCAGAGAGGCTGGGACAGAGGTCACCTGGACACTGGCTCCTCCACTATTGTCGCTTCCTGTGAACATGTTACAAATGTGAAAGAGAGTAAGGAATTATTTTTATCCAACTATCTAATTGTCTTTTGAAATGATGAAAGTTCACACTTTTTAGACAAAGTTAAGCTTAAAGCTGATATTCATTAAAAACACTGACTAGACAGCAATCTAATCTATTTTGTATCACAAAACTGTCAGCTTGACTGTTGGTGAAAAATGAGCTACAGTTAAGAGTTCCTGGTCAAACTGTTGTCTCCTTGTCCACCTTGAGGTTGTACGAGGGTTGAGCACAGCAAGACAGAACCTCAGTCCATCATCACCCTGCACAGCCACTCATGACGTATTCCAGCCATGGGGCGCCTCCCCTGGGGGAAAGACAGCCTACACTCATGAGAATATATCGGACTCGCTCCTCTCCTCCAACAGAAGGCCCCTGCTGACCAGAGCCAGCGCATCTTAATAACCCTCAAGACCGTATGAGTACAGGGACACATGTCAGGAAGCCTCACTGTGTTTACTGTTTCTAATTCGCCCTGTACACAACAAATTTTTTCTGTCCAGTCACCTCCTTTTTTCCTTCCCCTCAGAAAATCTGGTCTGTCAATCTTTGCACTGAAATGACAACACAGCATCTCCAGAGGGAAAGACAAAAACACCCCAGTGGTTTTGTCCTTTGTTCTGAAAGGGGAGAGGGGAGACCATGTAGCCACATGATCCTTCACCTCCAGCTCCACCTCAATGCTTTCAGAGGAACTGACACAGAAACACAGGAGTTTAAAACACAAACAGAATTTTTCAAAGGTGGGGGATTAACTTATAAGTTGTTTCTGTACAAAATTGTTAATTTCTGCCCACTTGAGAAATATGTACAAAATAAGTAATATTTAAAACATGACTGTGCCCAACAATTGATGATTTTTTTAATTTGTATGAAATGCGAATTTATTAGCGCTTTGAATGTGAAAATGTGTGTTGAAAAATGTTACGAAATACAAACATTTTGTCATTTTGTTTTTTTACTCCTTTTTTTACAATCCGGGTTTATTCGGGGAAGTCGCAGACCACGCATTCTCCATTGTCGGGGTTAATGTTGTAATCGTTCCCCTTTCTGTGGTTATGATACAATATCTGTTAGATTTTAAAGGAAGATTGAAAGAGGAAATTAAAATCTTCATCCACATTAAACAGAGTAGAAACACCAAAACAAACATGTAAGAAAACTAATGGGTTAGTTACCTAATTAATGTGTCCTGTGACGATGATTTGGAATCAAACCCAGTAAATATATATTTTACAATGATACTGAAACTTGAGATCATTTGTTTCTTCAGTGTGTACGCTGACGTTTTATAACTCAACCGAGAATGGCATTACTAAAAAGGTTTTTCAAAAAAAAAAAAACATAATTTTTTGAATGTGAAATAAATATTAAAAGTTTCGTGAAAAGTTCGTGTAAGTAGGTTTTTAAACTACCTTATGCAACGGCCAGTGAAACCTGCTAAGAAAAAAATAAAAAATTATTAGACATTTTTTAAACAAAAAAAAAAAAAAGAAGAATAATGAAAAAGTTTCTCTGGTAACTATTTACTTTCATAGTGGAGTAATTCATTAAATAACTCGTTATGTTTTGGGAAAGTAACTAGTAAAAAATAATTCGTTTTTTAAAGTAATGTGCCCAACACTGCATATAACATACACACATTACCAAAGCACACATATCCTGCCCCATGAATAATCCGTAATGCTTTCTTTTGTTAAATGATTAGTGAATATATTGCACATATGTAATTATTGCCCCAGACTTCTTTTATTTAATACCGCAATGCATCTTGAAATTGTGGTTCGTACATGTTTTATTATTTTAAAAATTTGATTTCATTTACTCTTTCAGTACTAGCCCCCTACAATTGAATGTGTACTTACACGTTAGTTCTGTAATTGCCAAAATGTATCATTCTTGTTTTGCTCAGATTTAACAACAGTTCATTTCTGTCCAACCATGATTTTAATTTATTCAGTTCAGTACTGATCACTTGTGTTAAGGGTTTTAAGTCACTGCCAGAACAAATAATATTTGTGTCACCAGCAAATAAAACCATCTTCAATACTTTTGAAACCCTGCATCATAAAATAATATGTTATAAAAGTTTAGGGCCCAGCACTACCCCTGGGGGAGCCGCAAGGGAATGTCCAAAACATGAGAACAAGCGCACAAAACTTACAAACTTTACAACCTTCTGTTCATGAATAACTTCTTTCCCATCAAATGATTTCCCCCAAAATGCCAACCGGTGTCATTTCTTGAAAAATACCCGGGTTTTATTGGTAAAATGTTTTATTTTTTTGGGCACCTAAACCTGTTGTTTGAAAGAATTCAGTCCATGTTGTTTGTACAAAAAAATTTGTTTTTTAAAGCTTAAAATAGAACAAACCCCTCTACTCCCGATTGGTACACAATGGAAATTAAAAGCAGCTCAATGTCTAACTGTGTGCCCTTAAATCAAACTTCATTTTTTGGACAGTCAAACCCACCATTGTAACCTTTTTTAAAAACGCTGTTTTTGTCCATTTTTTCAAAAAAATCAAACCTAACCTGTTGAACCCCTTAAATAAATGTATGATGAAATCTTACCTCGAGGACAAATGTTATGACAAGTGAGTCCAGGACAGTTACTTTTTCTTGGGAATAGGTGAAGACAATTTAAGTTCACAAGCAAAAGGCTTCATGAACTCGACAAAGTGCTACTGAAAAGCGTAAATTTACCGTGAGAAAGTGCACAGTGTGGGTGGAAGTTTGCAAACCAAAACCCACTTGCTGTTCTTCTTTTCCTGACATCTGTGCCCACACTGAGCAGGGTACACACACACACACACACACACACACACACACACAAAAACACACACACACACACACACACACGCAGCACAGTAGCACATGAACGGGAGGCAGGGGGAGACAGAGAACTTGCTGAGACAGAAACTAAATGCATTAGAAAGGGTAAGGAAAATGAGTGAAAGTATATGGACACATTGTAATGTGCTGGATAGTACAAAGGCAGAGCGTAGATGTAAGTTAAAATTTTATACCAAGCAGGCACCACAAATAACTTGCACATGAACTGTCCATATTTGTTTTTGTATTTTGTCATACATCATTATATCATAATATATATTTTTGTTGGTGGCACAGTGTTGGTGTTGGTGGTCACTGGCGATTGTAAATTGGCCGTAGAGTGAGTGTGAAAGGTTGTCTGTCTCTCTGGTGTTAGCGTTGCACAGTGAGGCTTCCTGACATGTGTCTCCTGTACTCATACAGACGCGAGCTGAAACAAAAGAGCTGGAATTCCCACTACTACTTGGTGTCAGATTGTTTTTACCCCACAGATACAGACCCCCCTCCCACCACCACCACACACAATAGGTTTGAGCTCAAAACAGATATAAACACAGAATGATCTGTATTCAGTTATCACCGAGTAGATAGTATGGTGTAATGTTGATGAAGTAAAGGCTATAGGGTGGAGTAGATCTGCTTCTGTTTTATCAATCCTGAAGGTGAAGCCACTTTAATGAAACCCTCAGAGCCCCAGAGCATCTTTCTGCACACTGCAACCCAACAGTGCAAGAACACAAACAGCTGATTTCAACCACTACACTGTTAAAACAGCAGCTGAGCTGTTAGTATTTGTGAAGCACTTTGTGTTGCATTTTCTGTTTTACATTAAAGGTGCTATATAAATAAAGTTTGATTTGATTTGATTTGATTTGATTTGATTTGAGTTGAGTTGAGTTGAGTTGAGTTGATTTGAGTTGATTTGGTTTGAGTTGAGTTGAGTTGAGTTGAGTTGAGTTGACAGTCGGGCAGAAAAAGACAGACTGCAGGGCACCAGAGAGGCTGGGACAGAGGTCACCTGGACACCGGCTCCTCTACTGCCTGGGCTTGGAGGTTGAAGCCCATTGCACACATTTATTATCACATTCTTTATTGCTGCAGAAAACAATTGTATATAAATGTTTAATGTGCCATTTTTACATTGTTTCCATCTCCCTCTTATTTTTCAGTAAGCATTTCTCTTCATCGTTAGTTGATGTTAATGTTAAACCTGGGGCTTAATTTACACCCCACACATCTCAGATCTTCAGACCAGCTGCTTTCGGCTCAGAAGTTTTTTCTACTGTAGGATTTTTAATAGTGATAGTAAAAACGTTTTCACAAGCCTTCGTGTCCTTTCACTTGACACTTTAAGTTTCACTTTAACTTTTTTTGTATTTACTGAGATAAACCGACATAAACAGAAAAAAGTTTACTTGAGGACAAGCGATGACAGGACAGTTCCACTCCAGGTCTCTCTGATCAATATGACAGTGACTATAAAGCTCCAACAATTTACTGACAGTGGAGCCGCACACACAGCACTGGTGTAAACTCGGGTATGCTCAGGGTCACCAGATAGCTCCACCGACACAGCAACGCAAGATTGAGTAAAGATTGGAGTACAATTACGGGGGGCATTTATAAAATAACCCAAGCTTCACCACCAACACTGGGGACCTCCGCTAATTTCTAACAATCACTGAGGTCATCTGTAATCTAAATCCTGTGTGAATCGTCCATGTCTGTGATTTGTTAAGTAATGTTTTACTTTATTTTACAGATAACCTACCACAATTCTCGCAACACACGGGTCCTCGGATAAAACTGTGATTTCGGGGAGAGGTTTTTTTTTTTTTTTTTTTTTTTGGTGACTTTAGTTTGATTAGAAGTTGCTTTCTCTTGTGACTTAAGAATTATGAAGGATGTGCTATATTTCAAGGTTTGGACAGATGTTAGGATGTGAAGTCGAGATGTCACTGAACTATTCACCTGAATGACACCATTAACTCAATCATTATGTTTCTCATAAATTGGAGTTGATCTAACCCGCTAGGGGGTTTGGTAATTTTTTCCCCATGATCAAAAATATAAAGTATCAAAGAATATATATTATTTTTTATACCTTATAATTTTTAAAAATGAAATTTTAAACTGTTCGTGGAGCAGGTGGAAAGGGGGGGAGTATAAAAAAGGGGAGAACATGGATTTGAGTAAAAGACAGAGTTTGTTTATCCTGTGTGAATGGGCAACATGAAACACAGGCATCTAGGGTGCTAATCCCTCAACCTTATTATACAAATATTATTGGACTTGCTAACATATCAACTAACATTTGTTAAAAGGGATTATCAACTCTAATTGACTGAATTTATTCAGTTAGTTTAACGACAGCTGGCAGTCCTTTGCATCTCCATCCCCCTCCATGTCACACACACACACACACACACACACACTCACTCACTCACTACTGACAATAGGGAGACATGGCATGACACTGAGGATTGAGGAAGCACTATCTTTGGGGCCATACACACAAGAGCCAGCCAGACCGAAGGGACCCAGGGACAGCGCCCCCAGCAGCAGCCCGGTCACCGCTCCCAGCGGGGAGGTCCCCCCTAAGGTGACACTGGAGTTAAAGCTAAAAACTAAAAGGAAAGGATAAAAACCCTGAAAAGAAAAGGTAAATAGAGTGAACAGCTAAAAGAGGATGAAAATATATAAGATAATGAATAAAATAATACCAATGATAAGTAAAACAAATAAAATAATTTGAGTTTAATATCATTCTTAAAAACAGGATAGATAGATAGATAGATAGATCTCTGGCAGGTGGGGGCCATAGTAGCTAAATGCCACCTCACCATGGGTTTTAGTTCTTGTTTTTCGGTGGGGATGAAACCAGGTGGAGGACCTAAATAAATTTAAAAACTAGTAAAAAAACCCTTTAAAAAAATGGACCCTTTGAAGTATACGGGACCCAATGCAGGACTCTAAAACCGGTGAAATGTGCTCCCATCCTCTGGTCCACTCACCCTGTGCGGCTGAGTTCTGTAAAAACCGAAGTTTTTTAAAAAATACTCTTTAGGGGAACCCCCGGAGAGCGGGCATTTACAATAATTTAAATCAACAGGAGTAAAAGCATGCATCGCCCTCCATTTTAAACCCTGAGAGAAAAAACGGGGGGCCCCTCGGCTATATTCTAAGATGATAAAAACCTATTTTCATCATATTTTTGAATGTGAATAAAATCAAAAACATCAGTCAGAACCCCCAGATTTTTTACTGATTGTGTTGGTTTAAGATCTTATAGTTTTGGTAAAATTTTCTCTCTCTGGCCATCAGGACCTATAAATAAAGCCTCAGTTTTGTCCCTGTTGAGCTGTAGGAAATTTGCTTCTTCAGAAGGGGCTTCACCACCGCCGAGTTGAAGGCAGTAAGGAAGACACCGGTTTGAAGAGAACAATTCATGATGTTTAAAAACTGTTATTCAAAGAATCCATAAAATAATTTTAAAAGTGATGTGGGAATTGGATCTAAAAGGCTGGTTGTTGGGTTTACTTGGGAGAAAACTCGACCAAGTGTCCTTGCATAAAAGGGGGCAAAATCTCCGTTTTTCCTAGGCAAGGACAACGGTTCAGGGTGTCAACAGTTTAAAAACCCCTCTGGGGTAAAAGGCAGGATCTGATGTCCTTGACTTTGGTTCTGAAGTAGCCTGCAAAGTTCTGACAAAGCTCATCTGTTGGTGTCTTTTTTTTTTCATAATATTTTTAGGGGTTGTAAAAAGACACATCCATGTTAAAATTAAAAGAATACATTTAAACCCTTTTTTTTCCCCCCCTTTTAGAACACCAACAACCCTGCCTCACCCCCCAACTAGAAGTCACTTTTTGCTTAATCAATCAAAAAAACAAGAATAAAAAGTTTAGAGCAGACACAACTCTTCCCCTGCCCAAAAGAAACAGGGAGGGATGAACAGTAGTCAAACCAACAAAAAATACAAAAAATAAAATAAAATAAAAAGGCTCTTATCCTTCCAGTGAAGGGAAATACGTCTGCGGACTACCAGAGATGCGAAAGCGATAGAGTTGTTTTAGAGTTGATAGAGGTTGAAGGGCTCCAAAGTACCAGCTTGTTTAGAGCTTTTGAAAAAATATTGTAGAAAGAGGACCAGAATGAGCTCAGTCTTGGACAGGAAAAAAAAAATGTGTTTGATGGGGTGGGGACAAGAGCATTTTGTCACATGTATCATTTTTTAAAAAGTTTTTTAAATTTTGCTTTGGAAAAATTATCCGTAGTCCTTGAAAGAATTAATGTCAGTTGCCACAGGATGAGGGGGGTTAACCCTGTCAAGGGCCCCTTTGCCCCCATTTTTTTTGCAACGTAACCCAGTCCTTTCCCATGAATTCCCACCGCCCGAGAGGAAATTTTGATACAGAATTAATTTTACCAGAATTTAAATGAACCCGGACTGCAGGAAAAGGGGGCTTTTAGGGGAAATCGGAACTTACAACCCCCAAAATCCTTTGGCGAAAATATCTAAAAAAATGAGCTTTTGGGGGGCAATTTAGTTCGAAAATTTTCAAAGGAGATAAAAAGTCCCATCAAAAAAGTTGATCAAAACTCACCAGCCCTTTCTCTTTCCACAGAGCATAAGTTGAGTCAAGTGCCGGGGGTATAAATAAATGGTTTAAAAACTTTAAATTGTTTCAGGATTTTAATAGTAGACAGGACGATTGGGTTGGAGGTGACTTTAGAAGGATGTGTATTTAAGGGGACATATTAAACCTGACAAAGATTGGAGTTGCTGAGCAGGCTTCATCTGACACCAAAATTTTGGTTGGGGGGGTTGTCCCCCGGTTTGCCTTTTTTGAATTTGCTGCCCCAATTTTCTAGCCCCGAAATCCGCGAGCAAGGCCCCCCCAACCTTCGTTCTTTTCAAAAAAGAGTAGTTTACCCTTGGGTCTTTCCCCCCCCAAAAGGGAAAAATTTAATAATGGGAAATGGGCTTGCTCTTATAAGCGCTTTTCACCTATCAAAAGGGACTCAAAGCGCTTTTTCATCAGAGACACATCCACCCATTTGCTAACAACACACACACACCAGCGCCATTTCCTGGGGGCAACTGGGGGTTCAGCATCTTTTCCCCGGGCACTTTGATAGGCACATCAGGGGGCGAGAACCACTAACCCTTCGGTTCATGGACAATCCGCTCTACCTACTGAGCCCTAGCCGCCCCAAGTAATAATAAAATAAATAAAAATAAAATAAAAAATAATCTAATCCAATTCTTTAAAGATTGCTTTGGGCAAGTATATAGGTAGACACTGAAAAAGAAATAAAAATTTCGGTAGAACATTCATTTTAGTAGAGTTGATTCTACCTATAAGCGATAACAGGAGGACATTCCAGCGTAAAAGGTCTGATTTAATCTTTTTAACCAATTCCACAATGTTACGTTTATACAGTAAAGGGAGACTATTCATGATACTAACGCCTAAATATTGAAAACTAGAAAAGGCTAAGCAGAATGGCAATGTTTGAGCCGGAATCTGTTTTGCTGCGTTATTTAGAGGGAAACATTCACTTTTATTAATGTTCAATTTAGAACCAGAAAGGGAACCAAATGTGTTTAAGATGTCCAGAATCCTATCGGTGCAAACAGCGGGGTCTGAGACGTTGAGTATGAGGTGATCAGCTTAAAGTGATACTCTGTGCTCAGTCCCATTCCTATAAAAACCTTAAAGAGCAATGAACTTGGGGCAAAGAAAGTGGTTTCGATTGCAATGGCAAACAGCAATGGTGATGGCGGACATCCTTGGTGGCAGCGTGTTAAAGGAAAGAAGTTGGATTGTGTTGAGTTAGTTCTTACACTAGCAATTTTGACCAAATCCAAACCTATCTATCACTGAAAATAAATAACTCCACTCCACCCTATCAAATGCCTTTTCCGCATCCATAGAGATTACCATTTCAGGGTCTTGTGATTCAGATTACTACAGTATTACATTGAGCAGACGGTGTATATTTGAGGATAGCTGTCTGCCCCTTATAAAACCAGTCTGGTCTTTCGAGATGATGTTTAGTAGGCAGGGGTTGAGGCGGCTGGCGAGGGTCTTGGCCACTGTTGAGCAAACTGATAGGTTGCCAGCTGCTACAATCATCAAGGTCTTTATTTTTCTTTGGGATAAGTGAATTTACGTTTTTACAAGGGCAAAAAGGGAAGGGCACCGAGTTACAGGGGGTCTTAAACAATTTCAATAACAGCGGAGTGAGTTGATCAGAACATTTCTGGTAAAATTCAGATGGGAAGCCGTCTGGGCCTAGTGCCTTGTCACTTTGCATTAATTTAAGGCTTTATGGCTTTCACCTCTTTCAAGCGAAGAGGAGCATCTAGAGTGTTTTTAGAATTAACATCAACTGATGGGAAGACTAAGTTATCCAAAAATTTGTTCACTGAAGTAGCATCTGATGGGGCTTCTGATTTATATAAATCAGAATAATATGAAGCTATCTCAGTTGGGTCCATAACTAATGTTTGGACGTTCTTACGAATTTGTGTGATGAATTGGGAGGAGGATTGGTGTTTTAATTGCCTTGCTAGTAACCGACTAGCTTTGTTTCCATATTCATAATAAGTGCGCTTTGTACACCTTAAAAGAACTCCGCTTTTTTTGTGGGAAAAGAGGTTTTAAATTCAGCTGTTATTTAATTTCACATCTGGGGGTGGGGGTGGTGAAAAGGAGTTTTTTGTCTTCAATTTGAAGAATTGCTTCCATCACATCTGTTGGTGTCTTAAAAACTTTTTTAGAATTGGTGCCTGTTAAAATATCAAAAGTGGAGAAGAGGAACCGGGGGTTGTTTTTTTGTTGGTGATGAGTTTGAGAAATGGGAAATTTGTGCCTTTTTGACTGTGTTAAAAGCCCCAATTTCCCTTTAAAAAATTTAGCCAATTGAATTGATGATCATTTAACCATTAGTTGAATGTTATGAAGCCTAATAAATTTATTTTTTTAATAAATTTGAGGGATCCACCTAAGAAAAAATTTAGGCTGTCAATGAGAGAATGACCTTTAACTTCTTGTAAATGAAAATTTTCTAATGGAGAGTGTGATTTTTTGCAAAATGTTTAATTATCAAAAACAATTTACCTGCTTTGTTTATTTTGCCCCAAAATTCATGCTTAAAAATGAGAACATACTTACGTCCAGTGAGTGGCCCAGTTGTTTGTATATTTTTCTGTATGCGGCCCTCAGGACGAAAAAACAGCCCTGGTGTAACCTAAATACAAACTTCATGTTATGCCACTCTAACCACCATGTAACCTTTATAAAACATTGTATTAAGTCCATTATGTCTAATCAATCAAATACCTAACTATGCTGAACTCCTTAAACAAATGTACTGGATGAAATCTTACAGACAAGAACAAATATTTATAGACAAGATGAATCCAGGGCAGTTACTTTTCTCTTGGGAATATGTGAAGATAATTTAAGTTGATAAACAGAAGGACTTTATGAGCTCAGACTGAAGTGAAACATCAAAGCCATGCCTACTGAGAGCAACTTGACAGAAGATGGAAAAACAAATGAAAATGAAAACCTAGAATGATCTCTATTCAGTTATCAGACAGTTATCAGATCATATGGTACTCCACTGAAAACAAAGGTATAGACAATCTGTGGGCAGATTCTGTACGTCCTGAAGGTGAAGCCATTTTTTTAAACCCTCGATCACAGAGCATCTTTTTGCAGCGCAACACAAAGTCATTTCCACTTCCACACACTCTGGTACACTCTGCTGAAAAAGAAGAACCAAACAGCTGATTTCAACCCCTAAAATGTTAAAAACAGAGCTGAGCTCTTAGTATTGGTCACACCGTCGAGCATGAGCCCTGACGCAGCCTTCATACCAAAAGCTCCCACCCTTTCCTTTTTAAACCACCTTGAAACCATGAAGCCAGATCAAACCAGGGGGTGGCCCACATCCTCATTGGCCCCATTACCAGATGAAATAAAAACAATGTGACAGGGAAACAAAAAGATGACCCAAAAAAACAAATACCTCAAAAGTAAATCTGACCAGTGGTTTGATCTTACTTTTTACCAGTGTTTTAAAAATGTACGGGAAAAATACGTACAGTACTTCCATGTTTTCATGCAAACACTGTTTTAAAAAAACCTCCATTACTCTTTTCAAAAATACCTGTGCAGGTTTTGCTTTTTCACCCCTTCCCGGTCTTCCCCCTGCAGCAGCCGACTGGTCCAGCACCAGGGGCCCCGAGGCCTTTCTGGAGGGAGTCAGCTCAGAGGGGTTTTAGGAGGTGCTGGGGGCAATGGGTTTTTTCCCAAATGGAGCCACACAGGGAGAGGAGAGAATCAAAAAATAATAATGTATTACAGCTTTAGGTACTAATTTTCGTTGTTATTATTGACATCTTTATACTCAACATTGAAGTATAGTTAACATTTGTCCAAGTCAAGCCTGTGTGTATATTTTCACGTGTTGAGCCACAGACTATCCAGCATTAGAAAGTGATGTGAGTAACATTTGGAGCCAAATCTATTTTGAAGT
This sequence comes from Mugil cephalus, assembly GCF_022458985.1. Taxonomy (NCBI): domain Eukaryota; kingdom Metazoa; phylum Chordata; class Actinopteri; order Mugiliformes; family Mugilidae; genus Mugil; species Mugil cephalus. The sequence goes on along the minus strand of NC_061778.1, from coordinate 22,022,633 downwards.
TTTTTTTTATTTTATTTATTTTTTTATGTATTTATTTATTTTGCCCTCATAGAAAATTACTAATTATTCATTGAAACAATGTGAATTGCATGACTGCATTCACTGAGTCTACAGTACCTGGAGCATTGACGTACTTGTGTTCATCATCGGAATATTCTGCTTTCTCTAAAGAAATGATTTGTTGCATAAGCAAATGCATATGAAATGCTTAAGACACAGTTCTACAGCATTTTGTACATGACAGTTCTGTCTAAAACACATTAAATGGGACACTATCTTAACCAATACTGTTATGGAATATTGTTAAGTCAAATCAGCCAAAGCAAATAGTGACAATGAGACCCAGAATTTTGTTTTCCAAAATTCCTTAAGAAAACAATATATCTGTATTGATATGCCCCGTAGTGTTAACCTGAAATATCAAATACCGAGCATCGTTATTGAAGCAAGAGCACAGGCCAATATCTAAAAAAGAAATGTTTGTTTCAACAGGAATGAAATTTAAAAATATTTTTGAGATTGGTTCTTGTTTAAAATTAAATTGACATAAAAAGAATCAATACTGTTATGGAGCTCTAAACTTCATTGGACATTTTACACTGATTAGGAACAAAATGTATTGTATTTTAAATATTCATTTCCCAATTTAAACTCAACCCTCAAAAAATCATAGACATCCATGAGTGTCAAAAAGTTAAACAATACAAAACTGCACTACTTCACTGTTCTATAGCATGCCCCATAACCTGAGTTGTGAAAAGATATTTTTGTTACTGAGCAAATGCACACAAACTCTTTTGACTATTCTCTCTTAAAACACATTCAAAATGGGGCACTTTTGCTAACTGGAGAAAAAAAAAAAAAACTCATAGCCCAAACAAAAAGGGCGAAAAGTGACCGTTTTTGGGAATTTGCAAAGTGCATAATTACATTAATGCAATTCCTAATTTGTCTAGTAGGGGTTGCTCTGTTTTAGTAAGAGCTGGAGCAGCAGTGAAAGCTTGGCTAGGCTAGGCTGCAGAAATCATGGGCCTGCCGAGGAAACTCACTGAAAATAGATCATGACATGGTTGATTTTATTTGTTTACTATATTTTTCTCAAAATGTCTATATTGTATCAATATATTGTATCTATTTTTTGTTTTGGCAATAAAGAAATGTTGATTAAAAATATACAATGTGCAGGTGAATGTCTTTTTAAAATGGCTTCTTGTTGTATGCATTAGACTTGTATGAGACCTGTAGTGAGAACACCTGATGAGTTGTGGTTGTTAGCCGTTGCGTAAGTGACAAGGTTTGGGGGTTGTGAAGTAGGACCCACGTGAGGTCAGTAAAGGGAGGAGGGGATTTAAAAAAAAAAGTATTAAAAGAAAGCAAGAAAAAAAAAGAAGCACTGCAGGAGGGGGGTAACCAAAACACGGGGAAAATAAACTCTAGAAGTAATCAACAAAAAGGTAGGATGACAAGAAACAGGGAAAAGCAACGACAGACTAAAACAAAAGGACAAGAAACCCTAAACCCCATACACAGGAGGGGAAGGGATGAGGGGACAAAGGTGAAATAATGAGGGTGGAGCAAAAAAAGAGAAACCAATAAACAATCAAGGGCACACACAAGAGGAACATAGACAGGAAACCAAAAACTTTAAAAAAATAAAACGAACATGTTCAAGGTAAATGACACAGACACAGAATAAAGACAGTAAGGATGTATTCTTTACTAAAAACCCCTTTAATATTCGCCCAGTCTGCATAATATTGTTATATAAAGCGTGAAAACCTAAATTTTATTCCCTTTCCCTGAAAAAGTAAAATCTCAGTGGGTTTGAGGTGAAGGACAATACTTCGGGCGAGGAACTGAGATAAGACAATACAAATGTTGTTGGGAAATAACATCAAACGATAACATGACAACCAATGAATGATTAAAGGAGCCAGTATGTATACTTACTATCAATATCACTGTAGGAAGTAGCAAGAGTAGGTATTTGAGCAAGTTTTTGCGATCCACCCAGCCTTCCCTTCGATAGAGAGAATCCCTCTTGGGAGCTTTCTATGCATGTAGGAGCACTGTGAACTTGAATACACACAAAAGAGCAACAATCAGTAAGTGGGAAAAAAACAGCTGTAATATAAAAGGAATTTTTTTTGTCGCGGGTACATTTACTTACGTGGGACTCGTGCACCTAAGAGGAGACATAGGATCAGTGTTTATTACAGTGATCTGAATCAATACTGTTATGGAGCTGCTAAACATTCACTTTTATTTATATGCTTTTTTGGAACAAAGTCTATTTATTTTTTAAAAAATTTCATCTCAATAATCTCCAAATCGTCAAATCGGGGACATCCCTGATGTTAAACATTTAAACAATAAAATTTTCTGCATTCACTTTCTGTTTTCAAAGCATGCCCCGTATTCTGTGTTGTGAAAAGACATATTTTGTTACATTAGCAAATGCACACAAAATACTTTAGACTAGTTCTCGTCTAAAACACATTCAACTGGACACTATAGCTAACTGGAGATTGGTTCTTGTCTAAAAAAAAAATCAGCCCAGCAAAGAGTCAAATGTGAGTGCAAAAATTACATTGAGTCCAATTCCTCATTTGTCCAGTAGGAGTTGCCCTGTTTTAGTAAGAGCTGGAGCAGCAGTGAAACTGCTTAACTGTATCTTTGTGTTTTGATTTAAATTAGAGTTCATTTTGAACATGTTTAAATAAAAAAACGGCAAAATAAAGAAATATCTAACAGTCCTGCCCCTTATATTCAAATTAAAATCAGTTCATCATTATACACTAAGAGCAAAAAAAAAGAGGGAAATTTAAAAAAAGAGGAATTACAAAAGAAGAGTGAAAAACTGTAGAAAAAACCTGCACGCGTACAGACGCTCTAATTTAAATTTAAATGGGAGCTTGTGGATTTGTTATACCTTCCATGATCCAGCACTCTGCATCTAACTCTTTTTTTCCAAACTTTTTTCAGAAAACTAAACAGAAACTACAAAAGGAACCATGATAATTAACAAATGTAACGGACAAAATCAACTAAATAGAAAAAGAAAATTTGATGAAAATGGATTTGTTTGGTTTTTTCAACTGTTAGTTGTAATTCTCATGGCTTTTTTTGAAGGATGAATATTTACTTCCAGACAATAGTCTATGAGTATAAAGGACAAGGTGTAAAGTGATTTTAGATTCAAGAATTACTTGAGAAGGGTACTTATTTTAATCTGTTCCTTGTGATTTTTGCCTGTTGCATCAAGTAAAGACTTTCAATCCACCATCTGGTCCTTGAGTCGATCATATGAGTCCTTCTCTGCCAGTTGTTCGTTCCAATTATTTTACTGGTCCGACTCATTTGAGATCAAATGTGTCTGTGGCCAACTCAACTAAAGTGAGTTTTACACCCCTGCTTTAGACACTGGTTTTTGTCTAAAACATTAAACTGAACTCTGCATTAATCAATACTAGATCTAAGACATTCACTGGTGTTATTTATGCACTGATATAGGAACAAAGTCAAGTCCTATTGTAGTTTCCCTCATTCATTTTCTGTAACCACTTGTCCTCTGGAGGCTCACGGGGGCTGGAGCTTATCAGAGCAGTCATCGGTTGAAAGGCAGGGTTCACCCTGGACTGTCACCAATCTCTGTCTCTGTGTTACCCAAACCTTATTGCTATAGGGGATCATGCCCACACAAGGGGAATCTGCATCACCTGCCATCTTAGCACAAAACAAAAGACGCAAGGACTCTGACAGTTACTGCACCTTATTGCATCTTACTGGTGTAAAACTCAGCTGCAACCACACATTGCACTGCTGTAGGTCAACTGATTTTATTTGTTTACTGTATTTTTCTCAAAATGTCTATATTGTATCAATTCATTGTATCCATTTTTTGTTTTGGCAATAAAGAAATCTTGAATAAAAAATACATAATGTGCAGGTGAATGTCTTTTTAAAATGGCTTCTTGTTGTATGCATTAGACTTGTATGAGACCCCAGTGGACACCTGAGAGTTGTGGTTGTTTAGCCTGTTTTTCTGTAAGTGCGGGTTTGGGGGGTTGTGCATAGGACCCCCTGTAGGCATAAGAAGGAGGGGGGGAGTTCAAACAAAAAGTATTAAAGAAAGCAAGAAAAAAGGAAAGCACTGAGGGGGGCAGGGAATCCCAAAACGGAGAAAATAATCTCTAGGAGTAATCAACAAAAAATAGGATGATAAGAAACAGGCAAAGCAACAAACAGACTAAAACGAAGGACAAAAAACCCTAACCCTAACCCTAAACAGGGGGGGGGGATTTAGGGACACAGGGGAAACTAATGAGGGGGGAGCACAAAGGGAAACCAATAAACAATCAAGGGGACGACACAAAAAAGGAAAACTAGACAGGAAACCCCGAAACTTAACAAAAAAAAAACAAAACATGTTCAAGGTAAATGACACAGAATAAAGACAGTAAGGATGTATTCTTTACTAATAAACCATTCAATATTCAGCCACAGTCTGCAGTAATATTGTTACAATGAAGCTACGTAAAACACTAAACTTTTACTCACCAACACCTGAATAAGTTGCAGTCATTGCGCGACGCTTCACGGGAAGAGCTAAGAAGGTACAAATGTTGTTTTTAGTTGGGAAACAACATCAAACAATAACATGACAACCAATGAATGATTGAAGGAGCCAGTATGTATACTTACCATTAACACTACCTGTGGAAGTAGCAAGAGTAGGTATTTGAACAAGTTTTTGCGATCCACCCAGCTTTATCTTCATATTAGAGAATAACCCTTGGAAGCGTCCCATGCGTTTAGGAGCACTGTGAACTTGAATACACACACCAGAGCAACAATCAGAACTGTGTTAAAATAAACAGCTGTAATATAGACAGGAATTTACTGTCAGCAGTATCTTTACTTACTTGATGGTGCAACTAAGAGGAGATTAGGATCGTGTTTTTTTGCAGTGCTCACAAGTATTCAAATTTAAAAAAAAAGTTTTTATAATATTTAAAAAAAAAACAAACAAAAAGACTAACGAAAAGTCCTACACTTAATGTTTAAGTAAACCTGTCAAAGGTTATGACATAAAAAATCAAATGTGTACACCATTGTTTTTAAAAGGGGTTTAGGTCACAAAACCATGAAAGTTTGGGTTTATTGTATTTGCAGGGGTGTCCCACACCTTACACTTATACCTATAATATGGTGGAGAAGCATGGCAATCTGATACACTTAAAGATAAAATACAAACTCCACATTTAATTGTGGTCTGACTAACTGGATCTCAAACACATTCTAGATGCATCTTGGGTGTGTTCACACCTGGACTTCAAACTGGACAGTTGTGGTCAGATAACCCACGATGGATGTTCATACCTGATCTAAACATGGGCAAAGACTATTTGCTTTATGATTATCACTCACCAGGTGTTGGAACGTCTCTGCGCACCAGAGGTCCTTGAATCGCTTCACCACTGTTTTCATTGACAGCAATGAAGGCAGTGAAAGAACTGCTCACTCCTGACTGGGCACTGAGCTTCACCACCTTCTTTTTCCCCCTCCTCCATCCTCTCTCTCTTCTCTCCCGAGAGCAATCATAGTGGAGCAGCCAAACCCGTGGACTGTTTAACTGCAGAGAGAACGAAACACTCAGACAGAGTTTAGATGTTTATCAGTTTATCTTCATTGTTCACTGTCCAGGGCCATAAAGAGTCTCTAAATAATCAAACTCATTTAAAGGTCATGAATGAAAATTGTTGTGTCTGAATGGAAAGGTGCTTTACCCAGTGTCTCCTGCAGGTTTGAGACTGAAGTGCAGCTGGTTTGGGAGGGATGACCCCAGGCTGTACTTTCCCCTCAACGCCCTCTGCTGCCTCTGAACTCGAGAAGTATTCAGTGTTAGAAATCATTTTAAATTTCTTATACATACCTGATGACAGAAAAAACAACATGACATGGAGTGCCCTACCCCTTTTCCCTGAGCTGGCATAAAACCGTGACCTCTGACCCTGGAAAAAAAGCTGGGGTGGTGGAGAGAGGGCAGTGACAGACACTCCCCTTTTGGGAAAACCCCTTTGACTGAGATGTCCCCACAGCTGGTGGAGAGCAAATCGGAGTGACTGAAAACCCGAAAAATAATAAGTGTAAAAAAATATTGAAAAAATCTGGGAAGCACTGAGTTTTTACTCACTGGAACCATGGCTTGTCCCGCAAGGTTTTCCTGCATCCATTTTTTGTTTTCTCACTTTTGGTTGCATCCTGTCAGTTCTGTGATGAACTGAGCGTGACCTCCTCCCCTTGCCAAACCATTGTAACAGCAAGCTGGCCCTTCCCCAAACCCAAAAGAGAAAAACTACAATACACTTTGATTTAGATCCACTCAAACACATTGAAGACGGTAGGGAATACTATGGGTGTTTCTGTGGGTTTTACCTGGGGAACCGAATTCTTTTTACCAGATCAAAGGGGCTTCTTTGGGTTTCCACCTTCCCCTCAGTAAAAACAAAAAAGTGGAAGGAAGGGTTTTCACACACAAGTTACATAAGGAATAGGATTAGCTGATGCTGGGAATGCGTATGTCCTACTTTTCTCGGCTGACTGGGAATACAGGGTTGTCTGTAAATATATTGAAGTGGCTCCAGTATCTCTGTTCCCCCAATTAGCCTCCATCTTCTCAACTTTCTTCAGAGCCTTCTCCATGGGCTTTTTGGTTGTACTCCACACTCGCTGATCACACAAATGAGACGAGGAGAGAGGAGGAAAGACGAGACGAGACAATCAATATCGATTACCTTAGCCCTTCAAAAAGACATACGAGGACTAGAATACCCCCCTTGACTTGCAGCATGGGGGCTCCCAACAGGCCTGTAACACAACTGTTACAGGCTGTATTACTTTACTGTACTTTAGACCAGTATGGTCCATATGAACAATGTGAGACAATCCATTTAAAAAAAACCAGTACTATAAAAGTAACCAGGGTCAAAAGGGACCCAAAAAAAAGGACAGAGATGAGGAGTAGCCTACAGCAGGAAAAAAACATTGCCATCCCCTATGTGGCTGGTGTATCGGAGAAACTGAGGAGAACTTTCAAAAATCACTGCATTCCAGTTTATTTCAAACCCAGCAATACTCTTAGACAGAAAGTGGTCCACCCCAAAGACAAAACACCCAGGGAAAAACAAAGTAAAGGGTATTTTCAGTGAGTGAGGTTTTTTTGTTTTCATTGGGGAAACCAAACAACTGTCAAGTTAGTTGAGATCTCGGTTGAGCAACAGCCTAGAGCACGGTGTTTAATCAGAACTTGAATTGATAGATTTTTGAAGAATGATATTGATGATTTGAAGTGATTTTGAATCATTGTAATGATTCTCAGTGAGTGTATATCATATGCAGAAGGTAAGATTAATAATAGTTGAAGAAATGTAACTAATGATTGTGAAATCAGGAGGCAGAATGAGTAAAACAGGATACAGCTGTCAGGCTGGAGTAAAAAAGGGAAAATGAAACTGTAGGGCCTGGGGGAAAATATCCCAAAACGTTAGTGGGGGAATACAGAAAATGATCTAATGTCTGAGTATTAATTAATAAGTCATGAGTGTTAAGACCCCCTTTTTGGATAAAGGGTGATGGTGTGATGGCAGTCTGTGTTGTGTTGAATGGGATGTGCTTAAAATTAAAGTATAAAAGTGTAATGTAACGGGAATTTCACCTCGGGGCACAGACTGGGATGCTGTGGACTGAGCCCCAAAGCCCTGAGTGAATTTTGGCTTTCAAAAACTCTGTCTGCATTCCACCCGCCTGTGGGAAAACCCCCCTTACTGGGGGTTCTGGGGGATGTGGAAGCGGGGTCAGACGTCAGGGCTAAAAAGGGGGTCAGGGGAAACCAGGCGGTTACCCCACCTCCCCGCATAGTAGGTACACTGAATTCGTTTTTGGGGAAAACCTGCTGAAATTAAAGTGTAACCCCCCTATAAATGGAGAAGCTGATTTACCTGTACCTATGGGATCTAACACAACCCATTTGACACCCCACCACCCCCATGGGTTTCATAAACTTCCCAAAGTCTTCGAACGAAAAAGTACTTTGGATGATGGCGAAAGTCTTCAAAAAAATTCTACAAGTCCATGACCCTTTTTCAGTCCTTTTGGTTATCATGACCCGGGGGATGGAACCTTCACAGACATTAGTCACCCCAAAAAATCATATAAGGGAAAGTAGATAAAACCCTGCCCGGTCTCAGACAAAACTTTTGTTGAACATTCCAAAAAACCAAAGAGATGATGACTTTTGGAGGAAGAGGGGGGAACCTGTTCTTCTTCACATTAAAAGAGACATTGTGAAGAGTCAGTGACTCAGGGTACATACAGGAATCTTGATATTAATTTCAGTAGCTTTTTCAAGACCTTCTCAATATTTTTCAATACCTCACCGCCATTGCAACCATTTACATCAGTGATAACTTTAAATTAACAGTTTTAGTTGACGATAAAGTCAATAGACCATTATCATACAACAAAATTCAAATAGCCTAGGAGAATAAATCAAAGGCAAAGTTTGAACACATGTTTAGTGTATAAATTCAAAACTGGTTTAATGTATATACAAAAGTTTTGTCAGTAGGGCAGTCAATTATTCCACCGATTTAGTGAGTAATCGGATAAGATTTTGCTTTGTTGAAAAGCAAAACAAAACAAAAAAAAAAAAGGCTTTTTTTAAAAATTTAAAAAACACCCGCTCCCCTTGTTTTAAAAAACCATTTTTTTGCATTGAGTGCTTAAAAGTACGAAATTGAAATCTTTTTTTTTTTTTAATGAATAAAATAAAAGCCCTAGTCAGACAGGTTTGGTCATGACATGCTCATAGCTGTCGCTTCAGGTGCAGCTACCGGTGTAACATTAACACTACGTTGTGGTAGCACAACGCTGTTCTACGCTGTTGTATTAATTTAATTCTCAATGTACTGTGTGGAAGGACAATAAAGTCATTCAGGTTCTGATTGTGGGGGCCCTTAATACCCCGACAGATTGGGCCCTAAGGACACAAACAGATGACTGACTTACGGGGAAAATGTGTTCATAGCTGGATCCAAATGTAAAAGTTTAAATGCAGCCCTGGTAACTCTTCAACAGAGCAGCAGAGTGTCCTTCAGGGAAAAAGAAAAGACAGTGAAGACCCCTTATGAGGAAAAAATGAGAGATTGAGAGAATAACATGATAATACCCTGGGACTCCCAAAGCGATTGAATCCATACTCCCCGACGATCCCCTAAGAACACAAAATCTCCACATGAGGAAAAAGAAAACTCACAGATGAGGAACTCCGGGTACAGGCTCACCATCACCACTGGATCACCCATCAGAGATCCTGAAACATTACAGATGCACATTTTGTCATTTATACCAAGGTAATCCTTCTTCACAGTCACGGTCCAAATTGGTGCAATATGCATGGAGAAGGGACTTCAAGGTCTGATGTAATCATTTTAAGGCACCCTGGCTCTGAGGATGATGTTTGATGGCACACATGTGTGGCATCCAGTTTATCATCCCTGGCGTCAATTTACAACTTTTAAAGAAACTTTTAAAGGTCTTATAAACTTCTTAAAGCTATTTTAAAATGTGAATTTATTAGCATTTTTATTTGCTTTTTATCAACACCAACAACGCTGACAGCAGAGAAAGAGCAGCCTGTATCAGCATTCAGTAGCTGAAATGGCTACATCTGCTGCTACTTCGCTGCCCCACCAGCTGCTCCCCAATGTTCTCCTAAGGAAAACAAACAAGAAAATTGCCAACCTTAAAGGGAAACATCCCAAAAAAAAGTTCGTATGGACTTGTGAGCACTTTGTGGGGCGTATAAAGGGGAAACTGTAACAAAAATTCAGTTCGACACTAGTTCGATATGATCCAAAAATGCCCCTTGGTATCTATATCATATTTAGATCCCAAAAACCCAGCCCATGGATACCTGTTCCTCAGGAACCCATGAGATTGAGTGTGGGGTTCCACAGGGGTCAATTCTAGGCCCAACTCTTTTTAACCTATAAATGCTTCTCCTGGGGGAAGGAGGCACAGCATCAGCTTCCATAGTTATGTTGATAATACGCAGCTGTTCATCACTGTGTCCCCTGATGACAGGGGGCCGATTGATGCTCTTTGTAAACTTAGATAGAGCCCCGATGGCAAAAACTTTCCCGCAGCTCAAAAAGGACAAAAAAAGGGGTTAGTCATTGGGCTGAATGCCCGAGAAAAAAAACTTTTTCCAAAAAAAACGGGGTTTTAAACCTCACAATCGGGAAAAAAAATCGGATTGATTTTTTACGGTTTTTTTTATTCCACATATCAAAAAAAATAACAAAGAAAGGGTTTTTACCATCTTAAGAAATATTTTCCCAAATTGTCCTTTCTCTCAGGCTAACATGGGGATGCTGCTTTTATCTCCTGTCATCTGGATTACTGTAATGCTCTGCTCTCTGGTTTTCCCAAAAAAATAATTTCCAACTTACAACTTTTAATAGTTTTTAAATGTCTGAATGGTCTTGGGCCATCACACTTGTCTGGACAACTTTTTACCAAAATTAACCTAAAAACCGAGGGCCTCCACCCGGGCCTTTTAACAATATCACAAGTTTGACCCAAACAGCAGGGAGGGGGCATCAGTTTTTTTGGTCCTGACTCTGGAACGCTGCCAGAGAAACCCCAGGGGTGCAAAACTGTTGATATTCTAAAAAAAATTTTCAAAACTATTTTTTAATCAGACTGTTACATGATTTTAATTGTTATTAACTCTGTTTTATTACATTTATTTCTTCCTGATTCTATTTTATCACAGTTGATTTTTATTTATGTCCTTAGTGTTTTATGTGGCTTATTTTAACATGGTTCATTTATTTACTTTCATATCGTATTTTTACTGAGTAAAGGGTGTTTTAACTTATTTATTTTTATTCATTTATTTATCTATCTATTTATTTTCATTTCTAACCATTTTAGTCTTTTAGTTCTCCAGTATTTCCTCTTGGGGTCAGCCACGCTTGGGGTTGTTCCTGACTGTCCATGGGGGTGTCCGTCACTTAGGTACCTTTGGCCTGGGTGGTTGTACACTCCGCACTTAGGTGTGGGGCCCACCTCTCTGCCCGGTTAGGGCAATCTCTGTGGTGGCACCCCGTCCTTATACGGAGAGGGTGGGGCTTCTTGACTTTGTTTCTTCTTGTAATGTTTTATGTTATTATGTGTGTGAAGCACTTTGTGTTGCATTTTCTGTAGGAAAGGTGCTATATAAATAAAGTTTGATGGTGATAATGATGACACAAACTCATCATCATTAGGAACATTGTGTTTGTAAACTAATAACTTGACCAACTTGTACTCACCAGGCTTGGCAGAGGCCTGTCCTGCCTCCACCACAGCAGTGGGCTGATGGGCGTCTTTGTAATAAATACAAAGTTTTAACATCTCGTCAAAATTGTTCCTGCGCCAACTTGATCTACATTTAAGGCACACAAATATAAAAAGAAGCTGGAAAGCACCACAAAAAACACAGCAGACACATTGCACTCTACCCCCAGTGGCCTGGGTTTGTCATGTCAAGGGCTGGGAGGGGTCCCCGGGAAAAAGCTGGACTTACTTTAGAGATTGGACGAGGAGAGGAAAAGTGGGCGAAAAGACGAGTTTGGACACCAGGGGCGGGACGAGGTCACCTGGACACTGGCTCCTCCACTATTGTCGCTTCCTGTGAACATGTTACAAATGTGAAAGAGAGTAAGGAATTATTTTTTCCAACTATTAATTGTCTTTTGAAATGATGAAGTTCACACTTTTCAGACAAAAGCAAACTTAAAGCGATATCCCTTAAAAACATGCTGACAGCAATTAATCTATTTTTCATGAAAACGTCAGCTTGTACAGGTGTGGTGCATGAGCTACAGTTAAGAGTTCCTGGGCAAACTGTTTTTCTCCTTGTCCCACCTTAGGTTGGTAGCGAGGGTTTGGCCCCGCAGGCAGACAGAACCTCAGTCCCTCATCAGCCCGCACAGCCGCTCATGAGTACTCCAGCTGATGGAGGCCTTTTCCCTGGAGGAAACGTACTCATAGAGAATATATCGGACTCTGCTCACTCTCCCCCAACGGAAGGCCTGCGACCAGGCCAGTGCATCATCATAATCCTACGAGCCTGTAGGTTACGGGGAACATGTCAGGGAAGCCTCACTGTGTTTACTGTTTCTAATTCAGCTCCTGTACACACGTAAATCTTTCTGCCCGCTCACCTCCTTTTTCTCCTTCCCTCAGCTACAATCTTGGGCTGTCCAATTTAGCACGAAAAGACAGACAGCAGCCTCCCGGCAGAGGAAAGACAAAAACGCCTCTGTGGTTTGTCTCCCTTTTTTCCGTAGAGGGGATGGAGACCCCTGTAGCCACTGATCCTTCCCTCCAGCTCCACCTCAAAGCCTTTTAGAGGAAGACACAGAAACAAAAGAGTTTTATATAGGATAGGAGTACGCTTTTTCTGCATCTTATTGTATCGGGGCAGGCTTTTTAACCTGGAAGTGGGTCAAGTTTTGTTGAAATGGGCGGGGCTTTAACCAGTATCAGAAATTGTGGTTTTGATCATGATAGCAAACAAACTATTTACAGAACAAGTTTTACAACAATGAATAAAACACATGCTGTTCCAATTATTAAGTTATTATTATTATTATTTTTTTTTTTTATCCACACCAGGTGTGTGAGTGTGTGTGAGACAGAGAGAGTTGCCAGCAACACATGTGTATGTGTGTCGGGGAGGGGCATGGCGCAGTGCCTATCACAGAACGCAGACACAGTCAGATAACCAATGAGGATTTTCATTCAATCCAAGCACAGATATTGACTCGTATTATAATCGTACTCGGCAAAAAATGCTCGATCCTACTGGTAACGTTCAGCCAAGTATCGGGTAATCTATTACATACATAAAAGACATTTGAAAAATGGGGGCACACTCATAAGTTGTCTTCTTAAAAGAATTTTTCAGTTCTGGCCACTTTAGAAAAAGTATGTACAAAAACAATTTTATTAGTTCTCAATGCAGAATTTTTAGCACAACAAGCTACACAATTTCACAAACTGCTTTTGTTGGATGAAAACTCCTTATCCCGTAAATGATTTACCCCCAATGCCGCGGCTCATTTAGTTTATTGTGAAAAAAATTTTTTTTTTTTTTTTATCCCCCCCTGTAATGTTTTTTGTCTATTGAATTTTGATTTCTTCAACTGATTATTGTGGCCATTTTGCGTTCTGTTAATCGGATTCCTATTGACTCTCAGTGAGATTTGTTTTTTATGAAATTTGCCCAACTGGTTATTTAAAAGTTTTCTGGGGTTTTAGGAATGAGATAGTAGTGATACAGGCCTTAATTTGTGAATTGGGGGTTTATTCCCCGATTTGAACAGGATTGTATTTTCATTTTTTTCTGGAAAGTACCAGTTTTAATGTAGGTCACTGATTATGTTAATAGGTCTGAAACTCTTAATCACTCTATTTTTGCCAACCAGATTTTAATTTTTCAGTTTAGTTGATCACTTGTGTTACGAGTTTTAAGCCCTGCCAACAAATAAATTTTTTTGTCATCACAAAAAAAATCTTTTAATACTTTGGAAACCCTGCATATATTAATAACATTTAGTATAAAAAGTTTAGGGCCCAGCACTGACCCCTGGGGGACGCCGCAAGGAATGTTCAAACATGATGAACAAGCGTCACACAATTTCACAAACTGCTTCCTGTTGCATGAATAACTTCTTATCCAGTCAAATGATTTACATGTGTATGTGTGTCGGGGAGGACGTGGCGCAGCACCTATCACAGAACGCGAACGTCAGTAACCAATGAGGTTTTTTATTTAAACCCAAACACAGATATTGCTCAACCTATTACATAATGTGAAGATGATTTATTATGTGCTCAAAAGAAATTTTTTAAGCGCTTTGAAAGAAGATTTTTGTGTATGAAAAAAAATTACAGAAAATACAAACATTTTGTCAGTTTGTTTTATTACTCCTTTTGTTACGAGTACCTGGTTATTCTGGGAAGTCAGCAGACCACAGCAGTTCTCCATTGTCTGGTAAATGTTGTGAATCTGTTACCACTTCTCTGGTTATGACACAATATCTGTTAAAAAAGTTTTAAAGGAAGATTGAAAGAGGAAATTCAAATTTTCATTCACATTAAACAGAGTCGAAACACCAAAACAGACATGTAAGAAAACTAAGGGGTTAGTTACCTAATTAATGTGTCCTATGACAATAATTTGGAATTAAACCCAGTAATTATATATTTTATAATGATACTGAAACTTGAGATGATGATTTGTTTCTTCAATACTAGCCCCCTCCAATTGAATGTGTACTTGCACGTCTGTAATTGCCGAAATGTATTATTCTTGTTTTGTTCAGATTTAACAACAGTTTATTTCTGTCCAACCATGATTTTAATTTATTCAGTTCAGTACTGATCACTTGTGTTACGAGTTGTAAGTCACTGCCAGACCAAATAATATTTGTGTCATCAGCAAATAAAATCATCTTCAATACTTTTGAAACCCGCTACACAATAAAATTTTAAAAAAAAAGTTTAGGGGCCCCGCACCCACCCCCGGGGGGCGCCCCAAGGAATGTTCAAACCTGTGAACAAGCGTCACACAAAATTTTGCAAATGTTCCTGTTTCATGATAATCCTTATCCAGTAAATGATTTTCTGTGTTGTGTGTCGGGGAGGACGGCGCTACCCATCACGACGCAGACACAGTCGATAACCAATGAGGATTTTCATTTAAACCGAGCACAGATATTGACTCGTACACTTGTATAATACTACAGTCGGGAAAAGTGTCGATCCCTACCGGGTACCCTTTCAGCCGGAGTATCGAGTCAAAATCTATTAGTACAACAACATTTGAAAAGTGGAAACACACCCTAAGTTGTCTTCTGTCAGAATTGTTCAGTTCTGGCCACTTGAGAAAGTATGTACAAAATAAGCAAATAGTTAACATGACTGTGTCAAACTATGTGAAGACAGAATTTATTAAGCATCAACAAGCATCACACAATTTCACAAACTGCTTCCTGTTGGATGAATAACTCCTTATCCAGTCAAATGATTTACCCCTAATGCCATGCCGGTGTCATTTCTTGAATATACAGTTTTTTGTCTATTGAATTTGTGATTTCTTCAACTGAATTGATTCGTGCCATTTATGTTGCTCTGTTAATTCAGAATCCATATTGACTCTCAGTGAGTAGTTTGTTTTTCTATGAATTTGCCCAACTGGTTATTGAAAAGCTTTTCTGGGATTTTAGAGAACTGACGTAGTAGTGATACAGGCCTATAATTTGTGAATTGGTGTTTATTCCAAGATTTGTACAGAGACTTCTATTTTCATTTTGTTCTGGAAATGTACGTTGAAAAGGTAGGGCATGAGTATGTTAATAGGGGAAATCTCTTCAATCACTTTTTAAAATTTCAACATAACTTGGGGTTTTAATTTTTTTTTTGGGGGGGGGGGGGTTTTTTTTTTTTTTTGGGGTGGGGGGCAGACAATTGATGTCCTTAGCTTTTGGTTCAGGTATTTCTTCATCAGGGGTAAAAATTAAAGAATTTATTAAAGCTATTAACCACTTTATTCATATTATATTTTTTTGTATTATTGATAATAAAATACTTAGGATAATTAGATTGTTTAGAGTTGTTTTTATTACAGTGTTTAGTATGTTCCATATACCTTTAATGTTATTCTTATTGTCATCTAATTTCTTAGTGTCATTTCTAATTTCCTTGCTGCTCTTATAATATTAGTTAACTTGTTTTTATATTTTCTATATTTAGTTTCTGTCTCTGTGGTTCTTTTTCTCATAAATTATCTGTAAAGTGTATTTTTCTTTTTGCAAGCATTTTGCAAATCTTCATATTTATTTATACTGTAATTTCTTTTATTTTTTATCAGACAGTTTGACTCTCACAAGCACGCACACATTCACACACCGGTGCCACACACTGGGAGAAACTGGGGTTCAGTGTCTTGCTCAAGGACACTTCGGCGTGTGGCACACTGTGGGAACTGAACCACTAACCTTTCGGTTCATGGGCAACCCGCTCTACCTACTGATGTGGCTGTGGTGAAAGTGAAAGTGAAAGTGAAGTCTCTGTTTTCAGTCACAAGTTACTGTTTTCAGTACTTCTACTACAAAATATATTGTTTTGGTCTTGCCATGGAAATTCATTTGCGTTTTCTTATTTTTGATGTCTTCTCCATTTGCACCTGAACCTGTGGTTTGTAAGACATTCAATCCATGTTGTTTGTACATAAGAAATTATCATTTAAAAACTTGAAAATAGAACAGAAACGCCTCTACTGCCGCATTGTGTACACAATTCGAGGTTTAAAGCAGCTCAGATGTCTAACTGTGTGACCTTAATACAAACTTCATGTGATGACAGTCTAACCACCCTTGTCCCCCGTTAAAACGCGTATTTTGTCCCCTTATGTCAAATAAAACAAAACTAACCAGTTGAAACCCTTAAAAAATGACTAGATGAAATCTTACCTTGAGGGCCAAAATTTTTAAGACAAAAAAGTCCAGACAGTTACTTTTCTCTTGGGAAATGTAAACAATTTAAGTTCAAAACAGAAGGACTTTTAGAACTCAGACTGAAGTGCTACTGAGAGCGCTCAATTACCATGAGAAAGTGCACAGTGTGGGTGTAAGTTTGCAAACCAAAACCCACTTGCTGTGCTTCTTTTTCTGACATCTGTGTCCACACCGAGCACGGTAGGCGGTAGCACATATACTAAAATTGGACCGATACAGAGAAGATTAGCATGGCCCCCATCGAGCATTCTTCTCAGTGGGGGCCTGTGAATAGCTGTGGTGTCCAGAATAGGTCAGCACGAGGATGACACACGAGGGGTTATACACACACACACACACACACACACACACACACACACACAGACACACACACACAGCACAGTAGCACATGAACGGGAGGCAGGGAGACAGAGAACTTGCTGAGACAGAAACTAAATGCATTAGAAAGGGTAAGGAAAATGAGTGAAAGTATATGGACACATTGTAATGTGCTGGATAGTACAAAGGCAGGGCGTAGATTTAAGTTAAATTTTATACCAAGCAGGCACCGCAAATAACTTGCACATGAACTGTCCATATTTGTTTTTGTATTTTGTCATACATCATTATATCATAATATAATATGAATATAATATAGATATATTATAATATAATATAAGAATATAATAAAAATAGATAAAACAGCAACAACAGTAATAATCGATTGGTTAAATAATAAAAGAAAAATAAAACTATAAAAAGAAAATACAAAGCACAGCAAATTACATGCAGCACAGGACATGATATAAAGAAATGGAAATGGAACCACTGGAGAAAATCAAACCACCCAACTTTTAAAAAATTTTTCAGGGGACATTTTAAAGG